>NC_077227.1:451454740-451734740 GCF_027887165.1 Monodelphis domestica
AAAAATACAATTGATTTATGGTATTCCCCTAAGCCAAACCCAAATGGCAATTCATCTTGGAGTATTCATAGCAAAGGATCTGTGGTTTTGTCTATGGCTTAGTGATTCAATATTAGGAGGTCATACCTGAGGTACCCAGTGGTTAAGAGACTTGTCTAGGGTCACACTAATAAATAATATTTTTATTTATATAGTATATTAATATAATATCTCATTTGATCCTTACAACAATATTAGGTGGGTGCTATTATTAGTTTCCTTATTTTACAAATAAGAAAACTGAGGCCAAGAGAGGTTAAGATACTTGTTCAGGATCACCCAGCTAATAAATGTCAGAATCAGGATTCAAATCCAATATCCTGCTAACTCCAAGCCTAGCACACTGTCTCTAGCACATAGCAATGATAATTGCAAAGGGAGAGAACACTGTCCACATTTTGCTAGGCAAAATAATAGCAAGAATTGAATAACTATCTGGTGCATTCAATCTGAGCTAATAGAGAATAGAATAATAATTCAGATTTTCAAGTCCTCTTTTTCTTTAAGAAGGTTGGTGAATTGTTTACATGAGTTATCTGGATTAAGGCTTGACCTTTCCCCTCTCACTTTGGCTCTGGAGACCCTAGTTTTAGCAAGCTCTCTTGGGTAATTAAACATTCCTTTCTTTTAAATATGATTCAGATGAAGTTTGCTAGTCAAACTTTATTTCTAATGACAGTAATTATTAACACTTGTCTTCCCCGAGAAGACGATAGCATATGGGCTATTTTATTCTGTGTTACAAGCTTGACTGAGGGGGAAAAATGATTTTTGAAAAATGATTATGCATTATCATCAGGTTCTGAGTGACAACAGAAGTTTGGGATGAAGCTGAGAGGAGGAATGCTTAGGGAAAGCTTCCAAATTCCCCTGGATTCTTTAAAGTTCAGGGCTCCCCTCCCTACATATCAGAATTTCTGAGCTGTAAGGGACCTTAGAGAGCATCCACTCCAGCCCCTTCATTTCTCTTTGGCAATCCATTTCCCACTTGTCCTGGGAAGGGGCAGCTGGCCTCAATCCCTCTCCTGTCACCTCCATATCACCCTAATCCCTCCCTTCCCAGCCTGTGCTGGCCCCTCTCCTCTCCCACTTCCAAGTCGTGGTCATTTCAGACTGCAAATACCCCCTTGGCTTGCATTTTTAACTCTGTTTTGAATTTTTTTTAGAGAGGGGGGAGTCCAAACTTCAAAATGATGCTTCCTGAAATCAGAGCAGAAGGGAAGTCCAGCCACCACCAGCAGAAGCCATATCAATATTTTAGCAACCTCCTCCTGCTTACTGTTCTAGGAATTTTGATTGTTATTGCAATTAGTCTGTGCTAAAGCTGAGTATCATTTACAAAACAAACGAATCTCTTCCACTGAGGTTATTTTCCTGGTTAATGACCTGTCCTTGGGCCAGTGCCTCTATTGTGATTCCCGGTGGGGGAGGGAGTGATTGCCCCAATTATCTTTATTAAGTGCTTCTCTCACTTTCTGCAGGATGAAATGCCAGAGAACGAAAAGGTCTCCTAAGCCTCTCCCATCCCACCTCCATGCCCATCTCCAAGGCATTTTCTGCATTTCCTTCGTTCCAGGCCCACTGTTGTCCTTTAAGACACGGAGATTAATGAGGCAGGTTTTATGACACTAAAAATTTAAAATTTTAACTCTGGAGTTAGCATCTTTAATTGTACAATTATACGTTCATTTAGATTCTTTTTTTAAAAGATAACTAACCGCAGGTGACTAAAATTGTGTGAAGAGGCAGAATTTATCACTCTTTCTGCTAGGCTAGTAAATCATACGAGAATTGAAATTGTTTCTTTCCCTGACATATCTTAGGCAAGATTAGTCAGTCACTGTTTCAGAGATAATACCTTTTTTGGGGGGTAGCAGGGAAGGTAATGAGGATGCTAAGGATGAAGGACTGATATTAAGGCCTGTGTGATATAAAATGGCAGTATTTGGCACTGCCTGTCGCCTCATGTACCAATTTCACTTGGGGGAGGGGTACAGGGGAACTCTCATTAGCTGGCTCTGTCCCCTGGCCCAGCAGCCACCCAATAAGCCACCTCCCAGTTCCCATGTGTCACAGGAGCCTGTGCCATTCTCTTGGCCTGACAGGACTTTATCGGGTAGCAATAAATAAGGCTGAATTATTGATGACGAGAACTGCTAATATTATTATGACCTCAATTAAGTGCTTTTTTCAGACACATTAGCAACAAAGGGTCTTTCCTCTCCTGGTTGCCTTTTTTTTTTCTTTCCAGGCCTCACTTTCCATTAAAATCTCATTGATCAAACCTATTTGCCATTGTGCTAGGAGCATCCCCATAATGGGTAATCTATCAGCATGGTGCTTCTCATAAAGCTATTAACACCTTTTGTTGTTTGCCTGCAGTTCCTCAGGGTTCGGAGAGGTTCAAAAAGGCAAACCCTCCAAGCTGTTAGGATTGCAGGGAGGTCTGGCTTGTGGCACTCTTTTAATTACCCTCCTTAACTTCCTGCTCTGAAACGCTGATATTCCTGATGCTAAGCAAGTCCCTATTTACTTCAAAATTGACAGCCAGCCATGTTAAAGATGGTTCACAAGATGGCAGCCTCCCTGCCAATAACCAAGGTGAACTTCCATTCCCTGCCTTCCTTTATGCCTTCCAGCCACCATATTCACATTCCATATTTGTATCATTCTCTTTTCTAGTACTTCAGCATTTCCATGGTTCCTGCAGTGAGCAGTTTACTTGCTAATCTCAGGACTTGGTATTTCATCTCCCATCATGCCTTTACAAAGACTATCCCCTATTTCTGAAATATGCTCCTCCCCACTTGTCTTCAAGTCTGTGAACCCTTATGTCCCTTTAAGGTTCCATTGAGCTGCTACCTCTTTCCAAAGAGACTTTTCCTGATTCCTTTAGAGGTTAATTCCCTCCCTTAAAATGGCTTTGTACTTATGATGTTTATCTATTAATAGTATTAATTTCTCTAAAGGTAAGTTGTCCTTCCTTTCTTCATAAACATAAATTCCTTGAAGACAGGGATTGTTTCCTTCTTTTTAAAAAGTCATTGTAGGGGGCAGCTGGGTGGCTCAGTGGATTGAGAGATGGGAGGTCCCAGGTTCAAATCTGGCCTCAGACACTTTATAGCTGTTGACTGGTCCATTCTACTCTTCTGCCTTGGTTTATTAGGTTGATTACCAATTAATTAGTATTGATTCCAAGATGGAAGGTAAGGTGTTTTTTTTTTAAAGTCATTGTTGACTCTTAATAAATTATTGCTAAATTGAATTCAATGGAATAGTACTTTTAGAGAAGCTTTAAAATTTATAATAAATAATAGCAAAAACAATAATTTAACATTTGCAAAGTGCTTTCCATCCATTATATAATTTAACCTTCATAGCAACTTTGTGAGAGAGATGCTATTGGTATTGGTTATCCTCCTCCTTCTTCTTTCCCCTTCTTATATACAGATAAGCAAATGAAGGTTAAGACAAGTTAATTTTTTAACTTCAGAAAAGTCACATCTTTTAAATCCTTTCCCAACAATACCTTGAACTTGGTAGTGGCAATATTATTGTCTCTGATTTGCAGGAGAGGAAATAGAATCTTAGAGATGTGTTAGAATCAAGATTTGAACTCAGGTCCAAATCCAGCACCCTTTCCATTACCTTGAACTGCAAAGGATAATGGTTATAATAATTTTAAAAAGCCAACTATTGGTGGAATTTGGTCTAATTTCCTTTTAGGAACATTGTGGAATGGACCAGGTGGACCTGGGTTGGTTTCCTGTGTTTAATGAGGAAGACAAGGTGTGCATGGTCAGCCTGGGGGCAAGTAATAATAGTCAAGGTTAGTTGGACCCATTGGCAGAGATCAGAGAATGCATATGTACATATGTATACATATGCATATATATGGCATTGTAAGACTAGATCAAAGGGCAGAAATGATACATATACATAAATAGCACATGTAGGTAGAGGACCTATATGGTAAACGTGTATATATTTGTGAATGTATGTGAACACATATAATGTATATAAGCACATACATGTATATATGTACATACACCTGGAGAACTGAGAACCATAGAGTCAGATAGTTAAAGGGTCTGGTCCCTACAGTTCAGTTTCTCCTATTCATAGGCTTAACAGAAACAAGCCTTGTACCTAGTACCATGGCTTGGATTCAGAGGATCCGAGTTTAGCTCTGGCTTCTGATGTGTACTCTGGGTGAGTCACTTGACTTTCCTCCTCTGTAAAATAAAGAGAGGGTTGACCTAGATGGCCTCTGAGGACAGTTTCCAGCTCTAGAACCAGGACCCTGATCCTAAGTGAAATTTGGTCTCTAGACTTGAGAGTCATACTGAAATCTGGAAATAGGGTTCATTTTCTCTTGACTATTCTTTCTTAACCTGTTTGAGAGTCTCCCCACCTGCCTCAATCTTCCTTCTCCCTCTGGGGAAAGATTATAAGAGAGCAGCTGGGACATTTGAAGAGACTTCTTTCAGTTCAGAGTTAAGATGCAGAAGATGACAATAAACACCTTGTAATTATTTTTGTGCTAGAATTTAGAGGAAGGATAAGTAACTGAAGAGAACTGAAAAAGGTCTTTGGTTAAAAAGCAGACCTTGGAGGAGTGTGGGAGGCGATGGGGAGCAATGGAGTTCACTACACACATGCTGAAAGATGCCCACTTGTTTATGCAGCTTTTAGAGGGATTTTAATGGACATTGATGACTGACTGAAGACCTGCCATGGCAAGTATCCTTTGACAGAAACAGAGGTGGATTTCTAAAGGGCCAACTTTTGTGGGTTTTCTTTCTGGGAGTGTTAAGAAATCTGATTGAGGCTAAGATATCGCCTTTTTTTGGTTTGTTTGTTTGTCCTGTAGGAAGAGTGGGAAGTTGGGGGTAGGGGTGGGGAGCACTCTTCCTCTTCTAGAACAACAGTTGAAATTCATGTAATCTACAATAAATAAGCCCCCACTGTCCTGGTAAACAGGCCTGGGGAGAGCTGAACAGCCAGGATGACATCTCATCCATCTCCCTCACCTCCTCCCTGAAGTGAGATCCTAGCTCAGCTGGACACCATGCTGGGTGGCACTGCAGAGGACTCCCCGCCCACCCACTCTTTCTTCGATGGGGGCCCCCTCCTCTTTCCCTGTAAAGAGGCACTTTGCCCTGAAGCCCAGGGCAGTTTAGTGAGTGCTGGAGAGTGATGCCTACAGACATCGGTGACTTCTCAGTCTGTGTTGTCTTAATACAAGTTGTCATTCATATACCAGTAGGAAACGAAAATCAATAAACTTGGAAAATGGACTTTAAAGCTAAGCCAAAGATACGGAAATGGAGGAAAATGATGATGGCAGGTTACACCTCTTTTGTTTTTAAGGGTTGGTGGCTCTAGAGCCTGTGTTTAAATGCTGACACCCAAAAGCACACACACACACACCAAAATAAGGTACCTTTTAGGCATTTGCAGTAGACAGGATCATGGAACTAGGACTATTTCCTGACAGGCTCCTAGATATTGGCAATGTTGGGGTGTGTGTGTGTGTGTGTGTGTGTGTGTGTGTGTATTTCTAGGAAGATCTCAGCAGAAATATTTACAGGGCATCATCCCCTTTTTAATGGACACCCATTTATGAAATCTCTATATCTTATGAATTTTGTTGCATATTATCCTTCTTTACACTTCTTACACAGGCTGTTCCAGTGTCCAGAATCTCCTTCTTCTTCCTTATATCCAAGTTTCAAAAGCTTCCTCTTCCTTTAAGTTCTTCCCTGGTCCCTGCAGTGGACAGTGTTCTTTTTTTCTTCACATTTTTTGGGAGCATTTTGTCTAGATATCTTCTTTACCTAACATGCCTTAATGGTGTTACATCAGCCTCCAATCCAAGCCCTCTTCAGTGTAACATAAGCTTTTTGAAAACAGTACTGTGGCATTTTTTTATCTTTGCATCCACAGTGTCTTGTATGATTAGACTATGTGTAATCTGAGGGCAAAGACTGTATCTATTCTCTCTTAGATGCACTTAATGAAGGATCTTGTACAGTGTGGGAGCTCCATATGAAATGATGATCAACTGGCTTTTTGGATACTCAAAGCAGTTACAAACTATCACCTATACTTCAATTTGGAACAAGTTTGTTCAAATGAATATTGCCCAAGTGACTTTGTGGCATAGGAAATGACCACAATCCTTTTAGTGAGATTATCTTGGCAAATACTGACTGACGTGGTCTCCAGGGACAAACAGGACATCTCTGTGGAAACATTTCACATGCTTGGTTCCTAGGATATGCAGCAAAGACAGAGGAACAGATGAAGGATTAAATGAAAATGAAATATAGCACTTGCAATATGTGAACCTATCTTGTTTGAGACAGTGCTTATCATTACTTGTGACAGGAAGAATTTGGGTTTTACCCACTCTGGGCCACCATAGTGACCTGCTTCTTTGCAAAAGGGTGTACCTGTCAGTATTTGGGCTTATCAGCTCTTCCCCAAAGAGGAAAACCATTAAGGACAATTCAAAATTGGGCTGATAGCAAAGCACAAGCAGAAATTACCAATAGATAAAACATATACCTATTTATTTAACCGTTTAATTTTGGCATATATACTTTACATATATAATGTATATCCTTAATTAAATGTAGCAAGTAGTTATTAATGTGCCAGGCACTGTGCAGGTCATTCAAACACAAAACAAAACAGGACCTGTCCTCAAGGAGTTGACATTCTAGAGGGAGATGGAGACCGTATTGAACACAGTCAACCAACAAACATTAAGCACCTAGCATGTGCCAGGCACCAGGGATACAAAACAAAATAATGAAATAGTCTTTACCCTTAAGGAGCTTATACTTTATTAGCAGAAATAATATGTACATATAGAAATATTATAAAACATATGCAAAGCAAATCCAAAATGAGGGAGTGAGGGTGGTCCAATAGTCAAGGAGATCAGGAAAAGCCATGTGCAGGAAGCAGTAATTGAATTGAGCTTGTGATAAATCATAGTAAGGATATTTCATACAAGAGATATAGTGTGGTCAAAGAGTTAGAGAGTTGTTTGGGGGGAAATAGAAAATAGTTTGATGAAAAAGTGGAAGATCAGTGTCAAAGAAGGAGCTGGAAAGACTGGGGAAAGCCTTTTGGTGGGTTTTGAATCCTAGGCTAGGGAATTCAAACTTTATTCCATAGACAATTGAGAGAATGATGTGGGAGAGGTGTCCAATTGAGCTTTAAAGAAAGCTAAGAGAAGGAGATGAAGAGGAGATAGCTATGGAGCTTAGGTAAAGTACCTTATACCTCTTCCCCACAGTTTTATCCTCTGTAAAATAAGGGAATTGGTTGGGTCTCTTCTGTCTCTAACTTAAATGGTGAGGTGAGTTTATGTGACTGAGAGAATAGTAATGACATTTACACAATGGTTTTTTAATAATAAAAAAGATAATAATAACTAATAATTTTCAATAATAATCCAATAAATTTCAAAAATAAAAATGAAAATGATAAATAATAAAAACAAAAGCTAGCATTTATATTGCATATATAAATCTTTGTGCACAGATTATCTCATTTGATCCTTAAAACAATTCTGGGAGGTAGGTGTTATTTTTATTTCCATTTTTCTTGTGAGAAACTAAGGTTGAGAGAGATTAAATGACTTGCTCAGGGTCACATAGCTAGTAAGTGCCAAGGAAGGATTTGAACTCAAGGTTTTCTGACTCCAAGTTCAGTGCTCTTAGCCACTCTGCCCCCTAACTCCCTCAAAGCTGTCAGTTTGGAGTCAAGATGAATTCAGTTTTAGGCTCATTGAGTTTGAAGTGATTGGATATCCAGGTAGAAATGGGAATGGCCCAGTTTATATGTATGGACCATGATAACAACAAAAAAAGTCCCTATTCATGCTTCCCACCCCTACTTCTTCTTTTAATGAGCTTAAAAGTTAAAGGAAAGGGAACAAGCATTTAGTAGGCACCTACTATGTGTACTGCATTAAACACAAATTTATCTCATTTAATACTCACAACAACTCTGGGAAATAGATGCTATTATAATCCTCAATTTACAATTGAGGAAACTGAGGCAGACTTGCCTAGGATCACACAGCCAGCAAGGGTCTGAGGCTAGATTTAAAGCCAGATCTTTCTAACTCCAGGAAATGCTCTATCCATTACATTACCTAGGAAGGTATCTTCTATCAGTCTAGGATGCTTAGATTGCCATTGAGTGGAAAATAAGGAAGGTGATGAGAATCAGGTTCATATTCCAAATCTAATTAAGCTCCCTAGATCCTCTATGCCAAAATCAGTATGGGGGGGCACCCTAATCCAGGGACGATTAACCATTCTTCATTCTACAATTGCTTTTATAGATATTCCCCATTAAGAGCTTGAATTCCTTGAGGACAAAGACTCCCTCTTCCCTTTCTCTATGGGCCTAGCACATGGCACCATTCTGGGATCACAATGGGCAGCATGGTATAATGGGGAGAACACTGGATTTGTTATCAGAGATCCTGGATTTTAATTCTGCCGTTTGCTTCTGTCGCTGCCAGTTATCTGAATGATTTTGGACAGGTCACTATCTCTCAGGGTCTCAGTTCCTTCATCTGTAAAATGAGAGGGTTGGATTAGATGCTCTCTGAGGTTCTCCTCCCCACTTCCCCTCTTCCTCAGTTCTTAATCTATAGTTCAGCCAATATTTTCTTGGCTGGCTTGTGGCTTGTTTCTAGGAAAGTGCATGCATCCCCTGCTCAGGGTGGAGCTTCCTAAACTCTTTGGAGTTGGGACACCATTTCGTTTTTCTGACAAAAGGGAGCTGCAGTTAATGAAGTTTTGGAATTTCCTTTGTTCACTAGGGACACCCCTGAGTGTCACAAAGCATCTTTTCCCTAGGAGCTTAGGCTAAAGGCAGATACAATGACCTGGACCCAGAAAAGCTGGGAGTTCTGGGGGTGGAAGTGGGGGTGGCTTTCTACTTCTAGAGACTGGAGGGCCCGGCATTTTTTCAGACCCTTCCAAGTTGCCTTGGGTTTTGATCGATGGCCCGCCTTCCCCCTCATGCACACCCTGCAGGCCCCCTTTGACAAGACCATAGCGCTGGAGCTTGTGCCTGAGAAGAGAAGGGACCATTTAGATGAATAATGGTGCTAAAGATACTGTCAGAAAGTCCAGGCGGGGGAGGATCATTAATGGCAATCCAGAAGCAGCCCCGTCTGTGACTGTATAGCCAGTCTGCCAGTCCCCACTGCTGTGTTTACTGCTCCTTAATGTGGTATTGTTTACTCACAATTACACTCTTTACCATTAATTTAACTTTCAGATGCTGAATTGGTCACACAGACGCAAGTCCCAGGGCCCGGACAGATGTGTTCTATACACTTGTTTAAACACGGCTCTCATTAGGAAGTAATGCATGTATAGCAAGTTGATTACACCACAAAGCAGGATGCTTTATCATGGGGGCCTCTCAGGAGGCCGAGGAGAGTTCGTCAGCTGCTGCTGCCACTCTTCCCCTCGCTCAGATAATGAGCGACGGTGAGGCTCGCAACCTCCCCAGCTGCATGCTTGGAATTACACAGCTCCCAGTCAGAGAGCCGCAGAGCTGCCTGGGAGGAGGCATTCATTGTTGTCAGCCTCCATTTCACACCGAAGATAACAAACGCTCCCCACCCCAGCAGTGTTTAAGCGAGATAAACAAGTTACCCAAGCCCATGTAATTAAACACGCCTGCATGCTTAACCAAGATGCTCCCTGGAAAAACAGAGGGGCTCTCTGAGCATGTGGGAGGCAGCCCATAAGCAAATCCTCGCAGTAAGACATCTTCCTTTGGAAGGGGAAGGAGATAACTATTTTGTAGTCCGATTGCGTGTTGGCGTTAGGGGGCTGCCGAGGGAGGGGATGAGCTTCAATCTCGGAATGAAAGTCTTCGGGTGATCAGCTGGACTCTAAATTAGTGGAGAAGGTTTTTTTTTTTCCTACTTCCCGGTAAATCCGTGTCTTCTCATCTTGGCTTAAATGTCTATCATCTTTTGCTGAACACCTGGGTGAACTAACTAGAGCTGGATGCAAGGGTACATTTTGGCCAAATCCTAGGCAATCCAGGTGTGTTGGGTTGGGGTTCGAAGAATCTTGACTCATTGGAAATCATAGAGAACCCCAAACTTTCTCTTTCCTTTTTCTCTATCGACATTCTTTCTTTAACCTAAACTCCTAACCAGAAGTCCATTGTTAGACTTGAATTTGACCTCTTTCTTGAACAGAGAATTGCTTAAAGGTGGGTAAACCAGAAAGATGGGAAGAGGAGATGATATGATTTGGATAATTCCTAAACTGAATAATTAGTCCTTAAATTTGCAAGTAATTTTCTTCTCCCCTACAGACATGAAAGAGGGAAAGAGGAGGGAGGGGGAAGATAAACTCACTGAAGGGAGCTAGATGGTAATTGTGGAGACTAGAAAACAATATTTCACCACTAGACAATTTAAACAAATACAAAATTAAAAGCATTACATTGTCTACAAAGCACTAACTTTCAGGTACCCCCTTTTTACTCCCATTTACAAATTTTAGGACAAGTAAGCAAAGTTCAATGCTTTACCACGCAGTAATTTTTTTAATTCAAGCCTTGCAGACAAGTACAAAATTTACCAGCCCACAGATTTTTCTTTCCTGGCCCATTCTCCACTCTCTACTCAGACCTCCCCAATATAAACTGTATAGAATAAAGGAAGAGTTCAACAAAGTCCATGTGGTTTACTTTCAGCCCACTACTGATAGATCCTAAATCTAGGTTCTTTGCTTACCACAAAGCTTCTTTTAGTTTTATCTCCTTCAATTTCAGTCCAAGTAGATATGCTGAGCCTAGCTTGAGGGAAGTAGGATAAGTTCATAAAGTCATAGATTTAGAGCTGGAAGAGACGTTGGCAGTTATCCAATCCCAACTCTTCCTTTAACAGGCCAGAAACTGAAGCCCAAAGAGATTGTGTGCCCAGGGTCACACCAATATCAAATGTCTGATGCAGGATTTGAATTCAGGTGCTCCTCATTCCAATATCAATATGCCATCAGGTATACTATTGAGCTGATCCTTTGAAGATGCTCTGGAGAGAAATCCTGATCCTTGAAGCCCAGGTAAGAGCTTCCTGTCCAGTTTGCAGAGAAAATAAAATATTATTTGATAGGGCCTTTTCATTACTATCATTTATGAATAAGTGATAACTTCTGCTTTTTTCCATTTGTCTTCACTCTTGGGTAAGATGATGTAGAAAGGTAAGGTGGCCTCAAGAATTCTCATAACTAGGTTGCAACCACCCTTCTCCACTCAGATTCATATTGCCTATTCTTCTTGGTGATTAGATATTTTACTTAATTCTTTCAGAGAGCCAGGATCAGTAATAAATAATAATTAGTTGGAAAGGATGTTACTTTTACTTATTTTTATGATCATACAAGCTGCTCAGTAACCCCCCATGCTAATATTATCCCTTCTGAGATTACCTTCCATCTATTTTACATAGATGTTGAATGCCATTATTTTCACCAAACACCTATGTAAGAATATGACTTTGAAGGTAGTGACTGTTTTTGTTTTCTTTTTATCTCCAACACTTAGGCTTATAGATCTAGAACTGGGAAGAATCTTAGGGAATTCCAAACCCTCATAATTTTATAAATGTGGAAACTGAGGCTTAGAGAGGTTGCCTTTAGGCCCCTAAATTTAACAGTGCCTAGTACATCTCAGATAAATGCTTTTTGCTTGACTGAATAAATTATTGTTTTGCTGTGTGCTGCTGAATTTTCTTGCATGATTGCTATAACAATTAACATCTCTCAAATCTGGCCTTAGATTTTTCTTGATTGTGTTACCCAGGCAAGTAAGTCATTGTACCTCAAATTCCTAGCCCTTATTGCTCTTCTGCACTGAAACCAATACTCAGTGTTGATTCTAAGGCAGGAGGCAAGGGTTTAGATTTTTTAAAAATTACATCTCTCCATCTTTTCTCTTATTATAAATTCTCTGAGGATAGGGACTTGGTACTGTTTTTCTGGGTATCTCTTCCAAAGCCTCATAAAATGCATTAGGCTACTGACTACTGTAAGTAGGTGCTTTGTGAATGAATATCTATTGAAGTAATGAATGTAATGATACATTTTAAAATTATCTTAGCCCCTACTGGCAAAGTAGCACTAAACTTCATTTTACTGTATATATTGAAACTGCCCTGGGGAACTAGCCATTGTCATATGCATCAGTAGCCAAACTCTGGGGAAGAAAAGAGTAAGGTCCAACAGCAATAATTCAATTAACCAGCTATTCCTTAAGAGCTTATCCAAATCTATTGACATTCCTATTCAGACCTTTAGGATCAATATTCCACATACTTTTATTGAAGACAAAACATTTTTAAGGGGAGTTGTAGAGGAGATCCTCATATTTTCATTTTCTATCATAACTGTTCTTCTATGGCTTCAGTCATTTCATTCATGCTGTTTCAGGGTGGACACCTCTGGATCTGCCCATCAACAGGAAATATGTGGCTTCAGATATTTGGATTTTATAGGGTGTGGGATGTTTGTTTTAAAAGGTGAATGTTGTTCCTGGGATCCACTTCTGCCTGGTGCTCTGGAGAGAAGAGGCACCTTCTGCCGGAAGTGTTTTTGTTTTCCATGTGTTTGCATTGTGTTGGATTAACTCCAATTACATATTAATAACCTAGAGTGGTATCTGGTAATTAGATGTTATCTTCCTGATCTTTGTAATAACAATAAAACCACCTTCTACTTGAAGCCTTTCCAGATCTCCTAGATTCCTTGAAGCCTTTCCCTTCCCCCTAAAAATCACCTTTTGTCCATATTGTATTTGGGGCAGCTAAGTGGTATGGTGCTTAGAATCAGAAAGACTCATCTTGATGAGTTCAAATCCAGCTTCAGATATTTACTAACTGCAACCCTGGGAAAGTCACTTAACCCTGTTTGTCTCAGTTTTCTCTTCTAGAAAATCAACTGGAGAAGGAATTAGAAGACCACTTCAGTATCTTTGCCAAGAAAACCCCAAATGGACTCGCAAAGAGTTGTAAATAACAACAAAACGTTGTACCTATATATATATATATATATATATATATCTATATATATATACATATATATATATATGTTTTGTCTCCTTTAGACTATAAATTCCTCAAGGCTAGAGACTGTTTCATTTTTATAATTGTGTCACAAGTGTCTAGAATAACAAGTGCTTAATGATTACTGATCAATAAAAACAAAAAATCAACCAATCTCACTTTAAAGTGGATTCTAAAATTCTATATCTGATTCCATGCCATGATTTTCTTGGGATTCATCTTGGGTTTCAGTCTCAGAGCAATGGATGCAAAAGGGCCCTAGATGTTTGTTGTGGCAGCCTCAATCTTTGGACAATGAGTGCTCCTCTCCTCTTCAGAATCTCCTTTCAATGGATGATGGAGGGTTAGTCTATTCATGACAGGTTTTCTTCCCTTTCCCAGTCAATTTAGCCAGAGGAGCCTATTGAATCCTTGGAAACTGCCCTAAACTCTCGAAAATTCTCTCTTCTGAGTCCTATACAATTGTGTCCACTGGCTTTTTATTAGGTGCTTTGAGAGAAAACTGGACTACACCTGCCTTTGAAACTGTTGCCACAAATGTTTTAATGGCCACAGTGAGTCAAAGGAACAGTTCAAAGTTCATCCTATTGTTCAAGGGATGGCTGAGGATGATAGTTTGTTCAGGTTATTTAGAGCATTTAGGCTGAAAACTTTCCCTGTGACCCTTCATGTCAAAACACCAAGTTGGTTACTCTGGCCACTGTCATTAGACTAAGAACTAAATGATTCTGCTTGGTTGTTAAGTGTGCCTTGATTGGCAATCAGAGCACAATAGGGGACCATTAGGGGTCATAAAACTGTTACCCCACTGAAAAGTGAAAGTGAATTTTGAATGAATCCAGATAACTCCAGACTCTCCCTTAACTGTGTCTCTAGCCTAGGGTGTTTTTTTGTTTTCTTTTTAATCATGGACTCCTTTGGCAGTCTGATGAAGCCTGTCTATCCCATTCTCAGAATAATTAAAAAAAAAAACAAAAAACTCTTACCTTCAGTCTTATAATCAACACTGTGTATTGGTTCTAAGGTAGAAGAGTGGTAAGGGCTAGGCAATGAGGGTAAGTGATTTGCCCAAGTGTTACACAGCTAGGAAGTGTCTGAGGCCAGATTTGAACCCAACATCTCCAGTGTCTAGGCCTGGCTCAATTCACTGAGCCACCCAACTGTCCCCAGAATAATGTTTTTATATGTAAAAAAATACATAATGTTACAAAGGAAACAAATTATGTTATGATAAAGTCACATACACCCACATATACATATGCCTTGCCTAGGACTGGTAAGCCTTCCCTTCATCCCCATAAACCTTACAAGTTGACTATAAAGCAACTTGATCACAAGACTTGACCATTTTAAAAGCTTTCATTTCCTAAAGAAAAATCATTAGAATACCTTCCCCAACATCTCTATGGGGTTTTCTAGGGGATAGAGGAGGAGAAATGACAAGACTTCATTTTATTTAGACTTTATTTATACCTCTGCAAAAGTTTGTAAATTATGTATATCTACATAGACACTTATTGTTATTATGATGATTCAGATCTGTTATTCTGTTCCTTGGTATCTGGTAATTAAATGTTATCTTCCTGGAGCAAGGAACATCCAGTGAGGAAATTCTTACCACTAATGATATGGAGCAACTGTTCTTCTATTTAGAGTCTTGTAAGTTTGAGTAGGAGCCCTTTAGAGGTGAAGTGACTTGCCCAGAGCCAGAGAGCCAATGTATGTCAGAAAATAAATCCAAATCTGATTCAGGGTAAAAGGTGTAGGGATAGAGGTGGTATAGTAGCATTTCCTTGTGAAGTGTCTGCAGATGTCTGGGTCTATAGTTATGAAATTCCTATCATGAATGCCCCATACTGGTACAGCTCGGAAAGGTCAGCTACAGGTAGGGGCAGAGTTGTGGAGTGTTGAAGAATGTTGGTGTAGTTGTATTAGAAACACCCTTGACATGGTCTCTAATGGGGAAGATAGGATTTAATCCACCTTTATATTCTCTACTTGATCCTCAACCCCTTGAGGGCAAATTTTGGTCTCCTTGGAATCATTCCACCACCTTTTCTTAGAAGGCCATTGAACTAAGTCTTTGTAACTTGAATTTAATTAACATAGAACCATCACTGAGGAGCAGTTTTAGAGAACAGAGGGTTGGCCTTGGAGTCTGGAAGACCTTGGAGTTCAAATTTTCTTATATCTGAAATGGCTTTGAGCAAGGCATTTAACTTCCAAATGGAGGGAATTTCTACACTGGGAATTCCCTAAATGGGATCTTACCCTGATATGAATATTAATTACAAGATCTTGTCCTAATATAATTGCTAATGGGCAAAGGCATAGCCACTTCTTTGTCTACTGCACTGCAAAGGGAAAATGTAGAAGAAGACTATGGTACAATGTGGGGAGCAACAAGATCCAAAGACTACCGATCTGGATTTTATTTCTCAATCTGCCACTGTTATTAGCCTCATTTTAGTGATGAGGAAACTGGGGCCAAGAAAGATTAAGTGCCTTGCTTAACATCACACAGTCAGTCAGTGAGGCAGGATTTGAATTCATCTTCTTAACTCCAAGTCCAGCACTATCTTGTTGATTAGGGTGTTTCTAAGGTTCCTTCTAGCTCTAAAGTTCTTTTAAAGGACATAAGCAGGCTTAGCTTGGGAAAGAGGGGACTTGGGAGGATATGTTATTTCTTCTGCAGTATGTCTAAATTTGTATAATTTTTATCATTGTGAGTATATCCTCTACCAGTACAGATTGCAACCCTTGCCACACCAGAATAAAAGTGGCTGCTCCTTCCTCTCAAAATTAACTAGTATTTATTTTGTGTATACTTATATGTGTTCGCAAATTTTTTTTCTTCCTCGGAGAATATGAGCTACTTGAGGGCAAGGACTTCAACTTTTGTTTTTGTATCCATAGCACCTACCATGGTGCCTGGCAGTTAGTTAGGGCTTAATAAACATTGGCTGACTGATTGACTGTGACCAACACTATTGATCGTTTGAAAGTCAATTTTCTGGAGCTTTACCTCTTGGAATATAATAACTTGTCTTTGAACTACAGACACAGAGTGTATCCCTGGGCATAACCTTAAAGCCTTTCTAGTTTGATACGACTTGTTAGAGAAAAAAAAAACAACAACTTTTTAAGGGCGTCTATAAACCTACCATCTTCTTCACTGCCCAGACACACTTAATACATCATAGGATCCTAGACACAGAGCTGGATGGGACTTCAGAGACTATTTAGTTCAAACTCCCATTTTATAGGTGAGGAAACTGAGGCCCTGATGTTAAGTGATTTATCCAGTGTCATATAGTTAATAAATGATGGAGGTTGGATTTGAAATCTAGGACCTTTGACTTTAGAGCCTAGGATCTTTCTCTTATACCACAGATGGTTCACTCATATTGTATTTCTGCTTTTAAGGGCCTGTGCTGAAACAACAGAAGATGACTTTTGAGGAGGCACTCAAATATTTAAAGTGCTGCTACATGTGGAAGTTTGGAACCCTCAAAAATAGTGAGCAATTCCTTAAATGTTCCTTTGATATTCCAGATTCTTCGAGTGAAGCATATGGCTGTGAACCATTGGATGCCATAATTTTAGAAAAATCAAAAGTAGCTCATTCAAGTACTGATAGAAAGTTATGCGGTAAATGTAAGCTGGCTTGTTAATAATCTAATTTGTACCCAGAATAAGAGATTCCCAATCTTTTCACTCTTGTATCCCTTATCTTTTTTTAAACCCTTACATTCCATCTTGGAATCAATACTGTGTAGTGGGGGGGGGGGCTTAAGTGATTTGCCCAGGGTCACACAGGAAGTATCTGAGATCAATTTGAACCTAGAACCTCCTGTCTCTAAACCTGCCTCTCAATTCACTGAGCCACCCAACTGATCCCTGTGTCCCTTATCTTTCATTAAGCATGCCCATATGTCTTATTCAACAGGAAAAATGTGGGAACTAAATTCTAGAGTTTATCATGTACATGTAGTTCAGAAATAAAATAAAGATTAATTTGTTCATAAAGAAAATGATATTTACTATGTAACAACATTCTTAATATTAAATATTTATTAGTTTTGCAAGTGCTTATCAGAACACAGTTAAATGAATTAGTAAGATTGACTTCTCTTTTTTGTCAACCAATAATTTTATTCTCAGTATAGTTTTTAAAAAACAAAGCAAAACTGTTAGTTTCTATCTTAGGATCAATACTGTGTATTGGTTCCAAGGCAGAAGAGCAGTAAGGGGTAGGCAATGGAGTTACGTGATTTGCCCATATAGAAAGTATCTGATGCCAGATTTGAACCCAAGATTTCTTGTCTCTAGGCCTGCCTCTCAATTCACTGAGTCACTTAGTTGCCCTGTCTCAGAATAATTTTTTTGAGAGATACCCACATATGTCCAGCCTTTAGGTCATTTTTTTACTTTGGATTTGATTGACAAGAGGACTGTGAATCACAGGACATTGTTATAAATGGAATTAAAGCCCCTTGTATTATTTTGTCAGATATTATTATTATTATTTTCTAAGTAGTAATACCTCTTTGACAACCTTTTTGTAATTCCTGGGGGTTCATGGATCCCAGTTGGGGAACCATTGACTAGAGAAATGGTTTCAAAGACCTTAATTGAGACATATTTGATGAGAAAAGTCCTCGACCTGTCACATTCTGAAATTAAAGGTGGAATAAAACTGAGGGATACATTGGAATCCTTACACATTTAAAGAAATAGAAGAATATATACAGTGCAATGGATGAATCCTGTTGAAATCCATGTACAAGGATCATGTAAGATGAGAATGCATGGGACTTCCGGTTAAGATGGCGGCTTAGAGAAAGCTGAAGTTCAGATCTCCGGAAAACCCTTCCCAACCGATCTCAAACTAGAAGCTCCTAAGGCGCCGAAATTCAAAACGATCAACAGCACAGACCCTGGGAACCCTCCTCCTGGACCTGGACCCGGTTCAAAAGGTACGGCTCCCCTTAAAAGCCAGAACCCGAGATCCCTCGGACCTCAGGGGTAGGAGCGCAGAGTCCAAGGCTCCCGGAAGCGGCAGCTGCGCCGGGCTCAGAGAGCAGGGTCTGAGGAACAACAACCCTCAGGGTCTTCTACCCAAGTCCCAGTCCCGGTGAAAGTTACTGCCTGGGGCCTCCGCTGCAGAGGTTGGTCCGGGTGAAAGTTACTGCCTGGGGCCTCCGCTGCAAAGAGCTGGTCGGTCCGGGTGAAAGTTACTGCCTGGGGCCTCCGCTGCAGAGAGCTGGTCAAAACAACAGCAACCCTCAGGGCGGGCAAGACAGCCTCACCGGCTGGATCCTGCTATCCAAGTCTCAGTGAAAGTCTGTGCTCTCGGAGCTTGGGGAAGCGGCAGCCCATCCCCCCGCAGGCCGACGAAACAGCCTCACGGCCAGGGATTCTGAAGGCAACTTCCGGAAATCGAGCCAGGGGGAGAGTGTGGCCTCGTGGTCCGACCCTTCCATTCCAGTTCCAGTGAGGCATATTCAGTTTAACCCAGGGAACGCTCATAGAACCAACATCTGCCCAGGACTAAAGCCTCTGATCACCAGACAAAGACAAGAAAAGCCAATCCTCCACATTCAGAGATGACAAATTCCACAGAAGCACAGAAGCCCCAAAATACCAAGAAAAATAAGAAGAAAGGGGCGACTCTGGACACATTCTATGGAGCCAAAATACAAAATACAGAGCAGATAGAAGAAGATATACAAGAAAATTCTCCAAAATCTTCCAAAGGAAATAGAAACTCTCCACAAACCCATGAAGAATTTGAATCAGAAAGGACCAAAAAGATGGAAGCCCTCTGGGAGGAAAAGTGGGAAATGATGCAAAAGAAATTCACGCATCTACAAAACCAGTTTGACCAAACTGTAAAAGAAAACCAGGCTTTAAAGCAAGAACTAATAAAGCAAAGCCAAAACACCAAGAAATTAGAAGAGAACATAAAATATCTCACCGACAAGGTGATAGATCTGGAAAATAGAGGGAGAAGAGAAAATTTAAGAATAATTGGACTCCCAGAAAAGCCAGAAATAAACACCAAACTGGACATGGTGATACAAGATATAATCAAAGAAAATTGCCCAGAGATTCTAGAACAAGGGGGCAATACATCCACTGACAGAGCTCACAGAACACCTTCTACACTAAACCCCCAAAAGACAACTCCCAGGAATGTAATTGCCAAATTCCAAAGCTATCAAACAAAAGAAAAAATCCTACAGGAAGCCAGAAAAAGACAATTTAGATATAAAGGAATGCCAATCAGGATCACACAAGACCTTGCAAGTTCTACGCTGAATGATCGTAAGGCATGGAACATGATCTTCAGAAAGGCAAGAGAGCTGGGTCTCCAACCAAGAATCAGCTACCCAGCAAAACTGACTATATACTTCCAAGGGAGAGTATGGGCATTCAACAAAATAGAAGACTTCCAACTTTTTGCAAAGAAAAGACCAGAGCTCTGTGGAAAGTTTGATACCGAAAATCAAAGAGCAAGGAATACCTGAAAAGGTAAATATTAAGGAAAGGGGAAAAATGTTATCTTCTTTTACTCAAACTCTCTTCTATAAGGACTACATTTATATCAACCTATGTATACTAATATGTGGGGAAAATGTAATGTATAAATAGGGGGTAAAGAAAGACCAAATAGAATAATGGTTCTCACACAAAGATTCACAGGGGAAGGGGAGGGGAAGAAAACTCCTATAAGAAGGAGAGGAAGAGAGGGGGGGGGGGTTACTTAAACCTCAATCTCAGGGAAATCAACTCTGAGAGGGAAAAACATCCAGATCCATTGGGATCTTGAATTCTATCTTACCCAACAAGGGTAAGGAGAAGGGAAAACCAAGGGGGGGAGGGGGAGAGGGAGAACAAAAAGAGAGGGAAAGAGAGGGGGGAGGGGGAGGGAACAAAAAGGGAGGGACTAAAAAGGGAAACATCAAGGGAGGGGACAAGGGGGACTGATTCAAAGTAAATCACTGGACTAAAAGGTAGAGCCGAAGAAGAAAAGGTTAGAATTAGGGAAGGCAATCAAAATGCCAGGGAGTCCACAAATGACAATCATAACTTTGAACGTGAATGGGATGAACTCACCCATAAAACGTAGACGAATAGCTGAATGGATTAGAATCCAAAACCCTACCATATGTTGTCTTCAAGAAACACACCTGAGGCGGGTTGACACCCACAAGGTCAGAATTAAAGGATGGAGTAAGACCTTCTGGGCCTCAACTGATAGAAAGAAGGCAGGAGTGGTAATCATGATATCTGATAAAGCCAATGCAAAAATAGACCTGATCAAAAGGGATAGGGAAGGTAATTATATTTTGTTAAAAGGGACTCTAGACAATGAGGAAATATCATTAATCAACATGTATGCACCAAATAATATAGCACCCAAATTTCTAATGGAGAAACTAGGAGAATTGAAGGAAGAAATAGACAATAAAACCATACTAGTGGGAGACTTAAACCAACCATTATCAAATTTAGATAAATCAAATCAAAAAATAAATAAGAAAGAGGTAAAAGAAGTGAATGAAATCTTAGAAAAATTAGAATTAATAGACATATGGAGAAAAATAAATAGGGATAAAAAGGAATACACCTTCTTCTCAGCACCACATGGCACATTCACAAAAATTGACCATACATTAGGTCACAGAAACATAGCACACAAATGCAAAAAAGCAGAAATAATGAATGCAGCCTTCTCAGATCACAAGGCAATAAAAATAATGATTAGTAATGGTACATGGAAAACCAAATCTAAAACCAATTGGAAATTAAACAATATGATACTCCAAAACCGTTTAGCTAAAGAAGAAATCATAGAAACAATTAATAATTTCATCAAGGAAAATGACAATGGCGAAACATCCTTTCAAACCTTTTGGGATGCAGCCAAAGCGGTAATCAGAGGCAAATTCATATCCCTGAAAGCTCATATTAACAAACAAGGGAGAGCAGAGATCAATCAATTGGAAATGCAATTGAAAAAACTCGAAAGCGATCAAATTAAAAACCCCCAGCAGAAAACCAAATTAGAAATCCTAAAAATTAAGGGAGAAATTAATAAAATCGAAAGTGATAGAGCTATTGATTTAATAAATAAGACAAGAAGCTGGTACTTTGAAAAAACAAACAAAATAGACAAAGTACTGGTCAATCTAATTAAAAAAAGGAAGGAAGAAAAGCAAATTCACAGCATTAAAGATGAAAAGGGGGACAGCACCTCCAATGAGGAGGAAATTAAGGCAATCATTAGAAATTACTTTGCCCAATTATATGGCAATAAATACACCAATTTAGGAGAAATGGATGAATATATACAAAAATACAAACTGCCTAGACTAACAGAAGAGGAAATAGAATTCTTAAATAATCCCATATCAGAAATTGAAATCCATCAAGCCATCAAAGAACTTCCTAAGAAAAAATCCCCAGGGCCTGATGGATTCACCTGTGAATTCTATCAAACATTCAGAGAACAGTTAACCCCAATACTATACAAACTATTTGACATAATAAGCAAAGAGGGAGTTCTACCAAACTCCTTTTACGACACAAACATGGTACTGATTCCAAAACCAGGCAGGTCAAAAACAGAGAAAGAAAACTATAGACCAATCTCCCTAATGAATATAGATGCAAAAATTTTAAATAGGATACTAGCAAAAAGACTCCAGCAAGTGATCAGAAGGATCATTCACCATGATCAAGTAGGATTCATACCAGGGATGCAGGGCTGGTTCAACATTAGGAAAACCATCCACATAATAGACCACATCAACAAGCAAACTAGCAAGAACCACATGATTATCTCAATAGATGCAGAAAAAGCCTTTGATAAAATACAACACCCATTCCTATTAAAAACACTAGAAAGCATAGGAATAGAAGGGTCATTCCTAAAAATAATAAACAGTATATATCTAAAACCAACAGCTAATATCATCTGCAATGGGGATAAACTAGATGCATTCCCAATAAGATCAGGAGTGAAACAAGGATGCCCATTATCACCTCTACTATTTGACATTGTACTAGAAACACTAGCAGTAGCAATTAGAGAAGATAAAGAAATTGAAGGTATCAGAATAGGCAAGGAGGAGACCAAGTTATCACTCTTTGCGGATGACATGATGGTCTACTTAAAGAATCCTAGAGATTCAACCAAAAAGCTAATTGAAATAATCAACAACTTTAGCAAAGTTGCAGGATACAAAATAAACCCACATAAATCATCAGCTTTTCTATATATCTCCAACACAGCTCAGCAGCAAGAACTAGAAAGAGAAATCCCATTCAAAATCACCTTAGACAAAATAAAATACCTAGGAATCTATCTCCCAAGACAAACACAGGAACTATATGAACACAACTACAAAACACTCGCCACACAACTAAAACTAGACTTGAACAATTGGAAAAACATTAACTGCTCATGGATAGGACGAGCCAATATAATAAAAATGACCATCCTACCCAAACTTATTTATCTATTTAGTGCCATACCTATTGAACTACCAAAATACTTCTTCACTGATTTAGAAAAAACCATAACAAAGTTCATTTGGAAAAACAAAAGATCAAGGATATCCAGGGAAATAATGAAAAAAAACACATATGATGGGGGCCTTGCAGTCCCAGACCTCAAACTATATTACAAAGCAGCAGTCATCAAAACAATTTGGTACTGGCTAAGAAACAGAAAGGAAGATCAGTGGAATAGACTGGGGGAAAACGACCTCAGCAAGACAGTATACGATAAACCCAAAGATCCCAGCTTTTGGGACAAAAATCCACTATTCGATAAAAACTGCTGGGAAAATTGGAAGACAGTGTGGGAGAGACTAGGAATAGATCAACACCTCACACCCTACACCAAGATAAATTCAAAATGGGTGAGTGACTTAAACATAAAGAAGGAAACCATAAGTAAATTGGGTAAACACAGAATAGTATACATGTCAGACCTTTGGGAGGGGAAAGGCTTTAAAACCAAGCAAGATATAGAAAGAATCACAAAATGTAAAATAAATAATTTTGACTACATCAAACTAAAAAGCTTTTGTACAAACAAAACCAATATAACGAAAATCAGAAGGGAAACAACAAATTGGGAAAAAATCTTCATAGAAACCTCTGACAAAGGTTTAATTACTCATATTTATAATGAGCTAAATCAATTGTACAAAAAATCAAGCCATTCTCCAATTGATAAATGGGCAAGGGAAATGGATAGGCAGTTCTCAGATAAAGAAATCAAAACTATTAACAAGCACATGAAGAAGTGTTCTACATCTCTTATAATCAGAGAGATGCAAATCAAAACAACTCTGAGGTATCACCTCACACCTAGCAGATTGGCTAACATAACAGCAAAGGAAAGTAATGAATGCTGGAGGGGATGTGGCAAAGTAGGGACATTAATTCATTGCTGGTGGAGTTGTGAACTGATCCAACCATTTTGGAGGGCAATTTGGAACTATGCCCAAAGGGCAACAAAAGAATATCTACCCTTTGACCCAGCCATAGCACTGCTGGGTCTGTACCCCAAAGAGATAATGGACACAAAGACTTGTACAAAAATATTCATAGCTGCGCTCTTTGTGGTGGCCCAAAACTGGAAAACGAGGGGATGCCCATCAATTGGGGAATGGCTGAACAAACTGTGGTATATGTTGGTGATGGAATACTATTGTGCTCAAAGGAATAATAAAGTGGAGAAGTTCCATGGAGACTGGAACAACCTCCAGGAAGTGATGCAGAGCGAGAGGAGCAGAACCAGGAGAACATTGTACACAGAGACTAATACACTGTGGTATAATCGAACGTAATGGACTTCTCCATTAGGGGCGGCGTAATGTCCCTGAACAACTTTCAGGGATCCAGGAGAAAAAAAACACCATTCATAAGCAAAGGATAAACTATGGGAGTGGAAACACCGAGAAAAAGCAACCGCCTGAATACAGAGGTTGAGGGGACATGACAGAGGATAGACTTTAAATGAACACTCTAATGCAAATACTATCAACAAAGCAATGGGTTCAAATCAAGAAAACATCTAATGCCCAGTGGACTTACGCGTTGGCTATGGGGGGTGGGGGGGAGGAAAAGAAAATGATCTATGTCTTTAACGAATAATGCTTGGAAATGATCAAATAAAATATATTAAAAAAAAAAGAATAAAAAAAAAAGATGAGAATGCATGGAGAAATTAAAATCTTCATTGGTAAGGAGAGCCTATACCATTGGAATCATGAATACATCCATGTCCCAGAGGAGGACATGTGGAAGAAGGATTAGATTCATTCTGTATGGCTTTAGAAGACAGTCAGAGGATCAATGGGCAAAATCACATAGAATGTGATTTAATCTCAATAGAAGGAAAGTCTTCTTAACAGTGAGAGCTGTCCAACAGTGGAACAAAGGACTGCTCTCAGAATAGGAAGTGAGCAACTCCTTATAGCTGTTAAGTACTTAGCCAGAGCTTGGGTGACTTCTCATTGGGATCCCTTTAAAAGGGAATTCCTGACTAAGTTAGAGTTTGCATTAGTTCTGCCCCTCCAGCTAAAAACTTTATATATAGTTTCATTCTTTTCCTGTCCCCCCCCCCCTTAGATATAAATCTTATAGTGATACCTATATCTAAAGGAGATATCTCTGTAAGGGTAGGAGTTTTCCTGGAGAGAGAAAAGGGTAAGTTAATGCCAATGTATAATAAACTGGGAAGTTGCTTTGGCCCTTTGGCTCTCCCATCCTGAGAACTTTTAGGGGCTGAGGGATACCCAGAGGCAGGGACCAGTGAGTAAGCAAGCTACTCCTGGTGGTTTGAACAAAGATTTGAGGCATACACACACACACACACACACACACACACACACACACACACACATAATCAATCCCTAAATTCTTTTACCCATCACATAGCCAAAGTAAGCAAGTTTTTCCCCCCTTTCTCCATCTTCTCCATCCACTACAGATGCCCTTTAGCTAAATCTCTTCTCATTCAAGGATACCCTTGATGTTTGTTTTAATCTGATTTCACTGGTACAAAACATTTTGGAGGGTGGGGAATTCAGAAGGATTCCAGATGATCATTTCCCTATCCACATGCCCCATTAGAATAGTCTTGGACCTTACCATATATAGCAGGGAAAGTTAATGGGGGAAGGAAAGAGGAAGGCTTAGAATGGAGTAACTGAAGTCTTCCTTGGTCAAATCCCTCTCCTTCCGCAATAACCCAAGGAAGAAACTCTAATATATATCTTTTTCTAAAATACCTGAGAAATGCTTGATTCTAGGCTGTGTGTCTATACACGATTAGTCATGTTTGGTACCCAAACCTTTTAGAGCTTAAAAATGTGGTTCTAAGGTGTGCTGCCAATAGGCAGGAGGCAGTTCAGCTGTAAAGTGGGACCCTGTAACCAGAGCTTGCCCTGGTCACTCAGTGGCAACTTGTCCTTCTTCTAGAGCTTGTGAACATCATCTTCAGGAATCCTGCATCCCATTCTATCTGCCTTCTGGGTTTTTGCTCAGGTTAGCTCCATGTCCAAAATGCTTTCAATCTTCCTTCCCTTCTTTCCTCCACATCATTTCTAGATCCATTTGAGGTTTGGCTCAGATGCCATATTTTACACTATCTCCCTTATAATTAATATCCATTCCCCCATCCGAAGTTACATTGTATTTATGATAAGAGCTGAAACAGGTAACTTTATAGAAGTTTTTAAAGTTTTTGATATACTTTAAAACATTATCTCATTACTTTGTATTTATCTGTGTCCCTGCAACCACTTCCTGGCCATCTTGTCATCATGCTGATACACTTTTACCACCCCCTCCTCCCCACACACACACACACCAAGTCCTCCTTTATATATGTTTAATTCTAGACTGTGTGTCTATACAAGATTAGTCAAATTTGATACCCAATGACTATTCTAAGAGGGCATGTGGATAGGAAAATGATCATCTCAAACTCCTCTCTACTCCTTGTATCAATGAAATCAGGTTAAAATGAACATTGAGGGCATCCTTTATTGGGAGGAGAGTTCACTAAAGGGCAATTGCAATGGATGAAGAAGAGGAGGAAGGAGAAAGGAGAAACTTGTTTCCTTTGTCTATGTGATGGGTAAAAGAATTTAAGAACTGATTGTACATATAGTCTTCTATTTGAATAAAAGCTTCTTGAAAACAAGGAATGTCTTATTTCTTTGTTTTTTGTTTCTAAACCCTAATCTTCTGTCTTAGAATTGATGTTAAGTATAGATTCCAAGGAAGAATAGTGGGTTAAGTGACTTGCCCAGGGTCACACAGCTAGGAAGTATATGACTATATTCAAATTTGAATACAGAACCTCCTGATTCCAAGCCTTGCTCTCTATCCTTTGAGTCATCTAGTTGCCCCTTATTTCCTTGTTTTTATAATGTTAGCACTTAAAAAATGTCTGGCATAGAGTCATTTCTTAATAAATATATACTTTAATCTGTTTCTCACATACACATACATACACACACAATCACAGACACAGATAAAGACATACACACAGACTTTTTGAGGATAAGGAGAGTTTCATTTGTGTGTGTGTGTGTGTGTGTGTGTGTGTGTGTGTGTGTGTGTGTGTTTTGTATCACCATAGCCTAGGATAGTGCCTGGTACTTGGTAGCTACTTGATAAAAGCTTATTGGCTTGAGCTGGATTGAATTGATGCTGGGTTGATAGACACAGACAAATCTATTTTATGAGAGAGGATATGTTAAGCTCTGGGTGTGTAATGTGTGCCCAGTAGGTTTCAAGGAAACAATGGGGAGAAAAAGCAGATGAAATCTTTTGCTTTTAAGATAAGGGTTCTGTGCATGTTCCTTAGTTGTCCTTTAAGAAAACAGCTTTACTGTTTTTTCACTCTCTTTCTCAGACTCATATCTGTCTTGATGAGCGCTAAGGGCTGAGCAGCTCTGAACATCAAAGCCCTCATTACTAACCAGACAGATGCACTTCTCACCACTCTCCCCATCACATAAGCCCAACTTTATCTGGAGGGACCACCGTCCCTAGAGCTGCAGAACTCGTTCTTTCCTAAGCTAACGATGCACAATAGTGTCAAATTATGGATAATGATTTTGTAATGTGAACTAATGCCACCAGGGACTGAGTGGAGAGTGCCAATTTCATTACATTTCCTCGGCAACTGGGTCTGAATAAGGATTTGGAAGCAAAGATAAATTGCTTCATACATTTATTTTAAGTATTTGCTGACTGGTTTTCTGATATGAACCTTCAGCAAGTAGGAACAAACAAAATCTATACTTTGGATTAACTTGTGGATGGCAAAGGTGTTGCCATAGAAGCTTCAAGGAATACAAAACAAAAACAAAAAAAAATCTCTGCTCCCCTGCTAAAAAGTATATGAAGGAAGTCATTGCTTGACTTCCTCTGTCCCAAGATGAGAGACAGGAACATGCTCATCCAATTCAACCTCCTAATTTTACATCTGGGGAAACTGATGTCCAGTGAGCTCAGATGATTTGCTGAAGGTCATACTGGCAAATAAATTAATAATAAATAGATTGAGATATGGGAAGGACCTTAAAGACCATCTAACACAAATTTAGGCCCTGAAAGAATCATTGACTTTTCCCAAAGTCACAAAAGGAGAAATTCTAGTTCATAAACTAGAAGGCAAGTTCATACAACTCCCTCATTTTATTTTATTTTATTTATTTTTTTAAACCCTTACCTTCTGTTTTAGAATTAATATTGTGTATTGGTTCCAAGGCAGAAGAGTGGTAAGGGTTAGGCAATTGGGGTTAAGTGACTTGCCTAAGGTCACAGAGTCAGGAAGGATCTGAGGTCACACTTGAACCCAGGACATCTTATCTCTGGGCCTGGTTCTCAATCCACTGAGCCACCCAGTTGCCCCTGACTCCCTCATTTTATAACTAAAAAAACTGAGACCCAGAGGCTTGCTCAAAGTCAAAGAGATAGTAGGTAGTAGAGCTGGAATCTGAGTCCAGATTCTCTGATTATCCACACTATCAGACTTCTTCCTCAGTTCAAATCTCCCTCTCTTCTCCATTCCCTTCCCCCAAAACCATAACTAGAAAACAAACTTTGTCTTACTAGGTTTTTCAACCAAGCGAAGTTTGTTTGTTCTCCTTTTCTTACTTAAGAAACCCTTAAACCTTCTGTTGCTGACTTTCTGACTGATTATAGAGAAGAACTCAGGTCATCTTGGAATAAATAAGACTAGCAGTTACATTCATTTGCTTTAGAAAATTGTATTTCCCATGGATACCTGCCCCTCACCCCCATTTTCAGAGCCTTTCCACCTCCTAAGTGTTCTTGTAGAAGAAGGATCTAATTATGATGAAATTATACTTAAGACAGACCACAGAGGATGGGGTTTTAAAAGGAAAAAAAAAACCCACAAAACAATACCCTTTTTCTGCTCAGTCCCTGGCCCTTGAATCACATACTGTGCACACTTTCACCTTCCTCATGACCTAATATATCTAAACTCCATTGGTTGTAGGGGTCACCACCATCATGAGATGAGAAAGAAGACAATACCAATCACCACTAACCCATGCCATTTTTCCGACTCTGCTAATCTTAATTGAATCAATCTCCCAGCCCCTGTTGACAGTGAAAGATTGCTTAAACCTGGGAGGCCGGGCTGGACATAGCTTCTAGAATAAAAAACATCTTCCTTAATCATTAATTTGTCCATTCACTCCCATTTGGCCCCATTCTTCACTGTCTTGGCAGGTGCACCCCGTACAACCTTCTCCTCTCAGTAATCATTCCTAAGTGTTCTTCCCAATATACTCACATTTTAAGAAACCAATTTGCTGGAAAAGGTTCCAGCAGAGCATTTCCCTCCATTTTCTCCCTCTTGGTAAAGTCTAGCTTGGTTTTAAGTCTCATATCGTGTGCAGTGCTATTTGGTTGACACATTTGTAAACAAGCTTGGAACAATGTGTTCTGTATTCTCTGAAATCATTGGGAAAACCAATTAGTTTTAGGTAAATTGGGTCATTTTAAAGGATGATTCAAACCCAAGAATCAGTTCCCACCTCACTATGTAAAGGAGGGTCAGCTTTAAGGTTATATCATGAAAGGAGGGAAAACAAACAAACAAACAAACAAACAAACAAACAAAAAAACAAAAAAACAAAATAAGGCCTAGGGAAGTAAAGGGACTTGTTTAGGGTCTCACAATTAGTAAAGAGTAAATAGATTCAAAACTGTAAAGCCTACCTCTAAAGCTTCCTATAATACCAGGCAACCTCTCCTCTCCTTGGGTTTCAATTCCTTATCTGTAAAGAGTAGAAAATAATACTCACCCTGGAATCATTGTGAAGAAAGTACTTTGTAAGCCATAAAGTGCTTGAGAAATAAGAGTTTTTATTGTTGTCATTTTTGTTAGATGAAGGCAGTGATTTCCAAACTTTAAGAGTAACACCTCATTTTTTTTAACCAAAAAGTTATTGGAAATTTTTTTTTCTTAGATGACATTTTATTGAAAATTAAAGCAGTATTCAGTCAAAATGAAATCGTTATGTTTGTCTTGTTTTGTTGACCTCCATTTGAGCCTGGCTTTCATTGAAAAAAGATGTACATGTGTGGAAGTTGTACCAAAAAAACACCCAATAATTTTGGCTGTTGCTTCCTATCTCCCTCTCCTGTGGTGGGATATGTCCCACAGTTGGGAAACTCTGCCCTAAAGAGTTTGCCACATGGGTGGTGGTCCATTACTCTCAGTTCTGTCCAAGGTTTAATCTAGCTTGACCAGACTTAGGCATGAGTTGATTTGCTTAGTTTGGGAAGGCTTTGTTCCCAACTGGAAACTGTAAATTCTTTGGAATACAGAGAAAAACACTGTTAGAACCTTAAACATTACCAAAAAAATTCCTATCAATTCACTTCTAAATCATTTTAGAAATAAGAAATTAGCTTTACAGGAAAAAAGTGGATTGAATTTCAAATTCAAAATTATTTACAATAAAATGTATTAGTAATGATACAAATTTATCAACTATTCCCTCTAAATCCTCCACAGATATTTATACCCATATAGTCACATATGTAGAAATAGATTCTGTTTTTTAAATATAGGAAATAGTGAGAATAGAGTCAAGATGGTACAGAGTAAATAGATAAATAAATAGAAAATAGAGACTGGATTATGTTTCCAAAGGATCCTGGAGTTGTTTTAAATTCCATCTCTAAAGTTTACTAGTTTTGTGACCCTGGGATAGTCACATAATCTCTATGAGCCTCAGGAAGCTCTCTAGAATTTATCTATAAAGCCACAGACTGGACAAAATGCTTCAATGGAGGGAAAGTATTAAATGACATATCCTTCATGTATTCAAATGAACAGTCCCTACTGATTCTTGAAAACCCAAAGCAATTTCCCTTTCCAAGTAGTTAACATTCACTATTTGAAAATCAACCTATCAATAAACATTTATTAATTGCCTACTATGTGCCATGCACCATGCTAAGCTGCAATTGTCCTCCAGGAACTGCCCTCAATGTGGGGGATGGTGGTGGTGGGTGGGGACAATGTGCCAACAAATATATACAAAATAAGCTATACACAAGATAAATCAGAAATAATTAATAGAGAGAAGGCACTGGAATTAAGAGGGGTGGGAGAAGGTTTCCTGTAGAAGGTAAGATTTTAGTTGAGTCTTGAAATCAGGAAGATCAGGAGTCGGATTGGAGAAGGGAGTTTGTTGTAATGGAAAATAGCCAGAAGACATGCCAGTAACAAATGGAGGCAACTTAGTAGAAGAGACCTGCATTTGGAGTCAGAGCACATGAGTTCTAATCCTAGATGTCATTTACTACCTATGTCCTTGGGCAATTTATTTCTCCTCTCTGGGCCTCAGTTTCCTCTCCTAGAAAAAAATTTTATTTTTGTTGTTGTTGAGTCATTTTAGACTCTTCATGCCCCTGTGGACCTCTGACCATTGGATTTTCTTGGCAAAAATACTGGAGTGGTTTGCCATTGCCATTTCTAATGGCAAACAGAGGTTAAGTGACTTGTCCAAGGTCACACAGCTAGGAAAATATGGGAGTTGGACAAATGATCTCTTGTGTCAGAAGATCTGGTTTCATTTCCTGCCTTTGGTTTTTACTACATTTTGGGAAAATCTATTAACTATGATAAGCCTCAGTTTTCTCATCTGTAAAATGAAGGAATTTGACCAGATAGTCTTTGAGGTCCTTCTGCTTCTAGAGTTCTGATCTTGAAGCTCTCTAAAGATAATTCCAGCTCATCCTTCTCTGCTCCTAAAAACTTAAGCATGAGAAATATTTTGACTAACAAAATAAAGCCAACCTCTTTCTCTCTTGCTCAAAATCTGGTAGCATATTTGTGATGGCGTTGGGTCATTTTCTTTTATCTTGATTTACATCTTCATGGCTAAATAATTATAATTTTGCAAATCAGTTGGGCATTCAGGTTGTTCCCATTACTGTAAGAGCAATAAATCTCAATGTCCCCAGTCCTGTATGAGATGGATCACAGGAGCAAATGTCATTTTTCTGTTTGGGTGACAGTTTTAGGATCCCTCCAAGCAGTGATAAAGCTAGCAGTTAGACTGTGTGATCATTCTGCCTTTCATTGAAATGCAGAGTTTTTCCATACAAAATCAGGCCAAGATGTAAGCTAATACCCAAGGGCAAGATTCATTCATTATGCATGTACATTATTCCTCAAATTATTGATAATACTTTTCATAATAATTATTTTACATACATTAGCTCTTGCCGCTATATTAGTATTAAAGATACCTTTATTAATCTTGAATATTTTGTTGAATAATAAATAGACTCTCAGAGGCTCTTACAGTCCCCCTAAGTTAAAAGCTGCTTTTAGCTAGACTGCTGTAAATCAGTTGTTTTATGAATAAAATTGGGTTCTGTATTTTTCCCCAGGATTGCTTATTGAAATAATTTTTTCCTTTTATTAAATTTGTATTTTGGCTACAAAGGGAACTTCTCTCCCTCCTCTCTTTCCTCATGTTCCCTTCCACCTTTTTAGAAAATTCCAAAGCTACACAAACCATCTCAGTCAGCAAAGGCAAACATCCCACACTATTTAGCAGGCAAATAGGTATTTTTCTTTCTGGTATGTAGACAGGCTGAGGAATTCACTTGAAGCAAATGGAATCTGTAGCAAGAGGCCAATCATAAAGAAATGCATTAGGGTGCCAGAGGACATCCCATGAGATTTCCTTGGGAATTTTTGCAGGGTTCGAGCCCCCTTAAACCTGGTTTGGAAGAGGAGAAAAGCTTTACAGGTTGAAACTTTGACCAGTCAGTTTAGATAATTTCCAAGGGATTAGTTAGGTCTACTGAAGTTCTTACTCAGGATCTCAACTTTCCCTCACGATTTCTTTCTCAAGAAGCTCTCTCAAATAGTTATTAAGCACTTACTTACTTCATGTTGGGCACTTTACTGAGTTCCAGGCATACAAAGAAAGGCAAAAACACAGAACCTAATCAAGGAATTCACATTCTAATGGAGGAGACAACATGTAAACAACTCTTCGAACACAAGACCTGATCAGGTTAATGGGAGGTATTCTAAGAGGGATAGCACTGGGTAAAAGGAGGTAGGGATTAGGGAAGGAAGCTGGGATTTGAGCTGAATTTTGAATGAAGCCAAGAGGGAGAGGAAAGGAGGAGATTTTTTTTTACCAATTCAAGGCTATTATTCTTGGGGCACTTATATTCCTAAAGGGACTAGGTCTGAGTGTAGGTCCCCCAGTGCTCATTGAGCTGTGATCTCCCCTTTGGATAGAACATTCTGCATTGCCATTGATAATTAGTCAAGGATGGGGAATGGTTGTCAAAGATATGTTCTTTTAAATTCTAGATAGGTTCATAAAATCACAAATCTAGAGATGGAAAGGATCTCAGAATCCCCCTAGTCCTAATCCTTTATTTTTTCAGAAAATGAACTGAGAGGCCAATTGATTTTTTCCAAGGTCATACAGGCAACAGGTATTCAAGGTAGGATTTGAACTCTGGATAATTTTACCCCAGAGTCATTACTTTTTAACATTGTATCAAGTTGGGAGCTCTTTCCCTCCATGGTCTTAGAGTAGTCTTGAGAGGGCATGTGGCAGAATGATAAGAAAACCTGACTTGGAGGCAGTGGCCTTGGGCTTTAGTTTTATCTATAAAATGAAGGAAATTGCTCTAGCAGAATACTTCTAGCCCTAAATTCTCTAAGGTTATTGGAAATTCTATTTGTTTGTTTCATGAATCTTCACTCCATCTTTGAATATATGCTATTGTTCATCCTTAGTTTTCAAAGAGGAACAAATACACCACTGGATGATGTCTTAACTTGCCTATGAATCAATTTTTAAGGGAGGCACTGTTCACAAAGTCATCAATGCCATGTTCTTCCACAGTCATCAAAGTCCAGGGACAAGACAAAAATCTGGAAGATTTTTTTGATGTCCTGGGATACAGTGGATGACCTTGATGTCTTCTATGCCTGACCAAGCTCTAAGTACTCCACAGCATCTTCAGCCATCTTCATGGCCATTGGAACAAATTGTTCTCATCTGACCATGCAGTCTTCATTCCATATGATCTAACCTTCTAGTTCTAATATCCTTCCTATCTCTTTCCTTCCCTACCCCCAATATCTGCCTATTGATACCAGAGAGGGGCCAGTAAAGCAATAGCTGACATGGTATAGTCTAAGGACTAATGACCACATAATCCAGTTTCTCCTAATTATCTGCTACTCATTTTCTTTCCAGGATACTGGAAGAGATTCTTCATAGAGTTACAGAAGACACCTTACTTGATGATTAACCCATAGCACAGTGCTAGCCATGTAGCAGGAGCTACTTGCTTAATATTTCTTAAATTGAAGAATCAGGTCAATCTCTTATTACCTAGACTTTCATGATGTGATATAATAGAAAGACCACTGAACCTGGAGAAGACTTTGGTTCAGAGACTGATATTTTACTAGTTGTGTAATCATGACCAGGTCATTCTCCCTCTCTGGGACTTGGTTTCTTCATCCAGAAAATGAGCAGGTTGGAAAATCTGTCCTCTAAAACCCTTTTTAGCTCTAAGTCTTCTGGACCAAGATTCTGCCCAGAACCAGAAGCCTACAGGACAAGAGCCCTAGATGGTATTCCTTTGGAAAGTAAAAAGAAAAAGAGTAAAAAGAATTCCTAAGGATTCTCTATTGGGGAAGTGGAAATTCTTTTCTATTGAATATGTTGGGAAATACAAAGGTAAGGGGAATTTATGACAAAGCCACAGCACAGGAAAGATGGGATTAGAGTTCATGTGTCTTGACATTTCATTCTATTGCTCCTCTGGATACTGTTTTATATCTTCTCAGAGATAGTGGTGGTATATTTATGCTTTCTCCCCATTCTCCTATATTTCTAATGATCTTTCCACCTACATTTATATGCAGAGCCTTAAGTAGGAATTATTATGCCTGGAGCAAATTCAGTTTTGTTTTTCTTTTTGGGGGGATGAGAGAATGGGGGTGAGGGAGAGAGGTGCTGTAGTGCCTGTGGTGGCAAGGCAGGTCAAGTCAAAAAAGAATTTATTCTGTACCTAATGAGTGCCAGGCATTGTAGTAGGCACTGTGGATGCAAAGAAAGGCAAAACCCCAAAATAGTCTTGGCCCTCAAGGAACTTACACTCTAATGAACTCTTGGCAGTATGAAGGAAGACAATTTGATTATTGATGTAGGTGGGCCAGAAGAAGAGATGGATCCCTACCAAGGTGGGAAGGTGGGTCAATGAAGAGTGTTGTCATAGAGACAGAACCCTAGGTTGGTTGCCCATGTGTACTTACAGAGGCCACTAGAAGAGAGCTGAGACAAAGCATGGTTTGGGCAATGATCATATTAGACATGGGAAGAAAATCCATTCTCTCTCCTTTCCCCTTCCCCCACCCCCTCCTCTAGCCACATAAGAGTACAATTTGGTTTGCCCCTTGCTAGTTATTCTGTCTATATCCTTTGGGTATCAAGACTTTATCTCCAGGGCTGGGGCTCTTCATCTTGTGCTTTTCTCCCTTCCATCTTCCTTCTTTGGGCTTTGATTACAAGGTTTGCTTTCAGATTCTTTCTTAATATTTTCTGGTTTGGGCATTTAATCACAATGCACTTGTGTGACTTGGGAACGGGCCAGGAGACATCAACATATTCTTGTAGTAATGTATTCTTAAATATGTACTCCTCAGGACCCACAGCTAGGCGCAGCCTGGCTTAGTTGGGTGTTAAATATGCATATGATTATGTAAATGTGAAGATAGTGAATAAATTTCCCCAAGCGTTGGCTTCCAACGGAAAGTAGATTTCCTGACATCAGAAGCTTGGCCGGGAAGTGCAAGCAAATTGTCCCTTTGTGCTAGGTGACATTTATGTGTGGGTGCTCACCATAAGTTGTGTCACAGAGGGCTAAGTTAACAGGGCTTGTCCCCTAACTTGCAGTCTCCTCATTGGGCGTCTCAGGAACCTGGTGTAAGTGGCCCTAAAGGCTGATTTTGAAAACACGTTTATGAGAGCACATTTCTAACATATTTCCCCCCTCTGTTTCTTCTGACAGGGGGCAATGAAAGAAGAAGCTTCTTCTTCTGTTTTCCTTACCTCTTTTGTTCTCCTCTGTTTAGCCTGTGCTTGCATCTCTCTGGGAAATAGCTTGAGAGACTGGGTTTCCCTACTTCACTAAATGCAATAAATAAAGCGGAATACATTCAACCTTCAGCAAGGCACCATTCCTATCCCCATCCCCCACTAGTTCTTAATTGTTCAACAGAGAACAGGCTCCTTGGTTCTTTTGCTTAACGAGGAGGAAAACTGTTGTGCTGATTCTTTGGTGTGGATGCTAACTCTGGGGGAAAATTTCTAGGAACCCACCCTATAGTTTCCCTTAAGGACATATTGGAAGTTATATGCCCAGACTTTTTCTTCACATGACTAATCCACTCTCCTGTGACCTCTCTTTAGTGTGGTGGGGAAATCTGGAACAGAGACTGCAGCTTGAGCTGACCTCAAACATTTAGTTACATTAATCACAGAGTGGTTTTTGGACTCTGAGCATCCAGAATGAAAGACACTTGCTTGGGGAGACATTGATCAAACAGCCTACAGGTATCTGTACATCAGGGACATTAATCATCCCCTGCATTATCGGTTCTACCAGTAGAATATGTAAATGTGATTTCTGTCAATGATAAGGTGAAGTGGAATTATTCTTGGAGACTGGTCCATCTGGAGCTATTGATACAATCTTAGCTAAGACAATAGGTTGTAAAGATAAATTTTTAGCATTACTAATTCAGTGTTGCCAATACCCTGGGAGTACAGAGTAATTTAAAGCTAGTCTAAAGGTAGGGATGAGGTTGGGATGGGGTGGGATAGAGGGGGAGGAGAAGGGAGGAGGGAAAAAAAGCAAGTTTCAAGTTTCTGCCTTAATATTATTCAGCTGGTAGAAAAGCAGATCCTTGGCTAATTAGGTTGTCCCTTTTCTTGAAAGCTCTTAAAATCCTAGATCCTAGATTTAGAGATGTAAGGGACCTTTAAGGTCATCTAGTCCAATAATGTCAAATTAAAATAGAAACAGGGGCCACTAAAGTATACACAAGAATCCCTATGGGCACATATTGACTTAGAAAATCACATACATTTATACATAGTCAATCCTTGCCATTCCCATGTTTAACTTTGAAGATTTCAAGCTTTCGTGAGATTTTGTTAGTAATTATATTTTCATTTTCACACCAGAAACCACTAATGCTTGCACCTATCTGCAATAAGTAAAAAGAGGAGCAGTAGAGAAAAAATGAGAAGTGTATTATACAAGTTTGGATTATTTGTTATAGCTATAAAAAAGAGGGAAAGCATTAGTGAGAAAAAATGTTTTGCATGTTACCAATTTTATTTTGTGTACTACATTTTATTGATTGTTTCATACTGTGTTAGGAAACATATATTATCAGAATTATTTTTTTATAAAGAATTACATACAGAAAAGTATATGTTCAGTAATCTCTAGTGGAAGATTACAGTTTTTGGTGGTTATGGGAACCTGACAAGCTATTCTCCATAGTTTCAATGTCTCAACATCTGCATTGTTTTACTTTTGAACTGTTTTCAAGGAACATGACTCTTGTGAAGGTTGAGGAGACTATTTCTTTATTAATACAACAGTACATTAAAATCAAATAGGAACTACATTTTAATCTGGTTTGGTCAGCACTTGGGAATTTTGTGGACCTCATACAACCAACAGCTGCGTGTTTGACATTTCTGATTCTAGTCTAAATCTAATCCCCTCATTTTACCTTTGAGGAAAATTTGTCCAAAGTTACAGTAATCTGAAGTTTTTGAGTAAAGATTTAAACCCAGTTTCTCTGACTCAAGAGACAGTATTATTTTCATAATATCATCTCATTAGGAAGCTTAAGGAATTCTTCTGAGAGGGTAGTCATCTTGTCTTTCGCTAACTGCTTCCATGACAAGTTTCATCTGTACATCATGGGTCTTAGTCAGGGGTGTGTATGTTAATGTGTAATAAGGGCTTCTCTGAAAAAAAAATGAACACATGACACACTTTTATGCTTATTTTATATTATCAACATTTTATCAATCATTTCTTAAATCAGCAAAACAATAATCAACAAATTAGATGGAGCCTTGGTTGACAGCATTTGCTGATTTCTGAGGCCTAAATGCTCTCAATGAAAATTTAACAATTGACTCTTGGGAGCTGGTTTGAGCTAAGCGTTAGCACACTCCTGGTGTGGGCCAAGGCAGAACAATCAGAGTTTCTGTAACAAATAAAGGCAGTGCTTCTGTCACTCTCTATTTGATCAGCAGCATGTTATAAAATGGATAGAGTACTGGACCTGAAGTCAAGAAGATTGGTTCAAATTCCATCTGAAACAGTAGTATCTGGGAGAAGTTCCTAAATTTCTCTGATTCTCAGTGTGCACATCTGTAAAATGGGGATGGTCAAAGTTCCTCATTTACAAAATGATGACAGAAAAGATAACCTTTCAGGGCTATTGTATCAAATGATATAATGTATGCAGAGCATTTTTCAGACTTTAAAGTGGCATATAAATACCAGTTATTTTTATTTCACAAGATCATTCCTCTGTACCCTCACCCCCATTCATCAACTGCCTTTCTTTGGAGATGTGCCAACTCAATGAATTATTGAAGAATTCTCAGCATTCTGAATCTTTTCCCTGAAGGCCCCAGACTTCTGAGGAACAGGTACAAATACATTTGTCTTTCTTCTAGTTAGAGAGGACCATAGCAGAGGGGAAAGTTGACATTTTTCATAGAATGGCTTAGTACGTAGTCTCTTGGCAAGATAAATGCCTATGATGGTGATGGCTGAGGATGATTTAGATGACTTTTTAAAACATTTTTTTTAAAGATGAGAGACAGAAGTGAATAGGGTGCTGTTTTTAAGGGAGGAAGACTTGGGTTTGAATCCTGCCTCTGATATGCATTAATTGTGTGACGATGGACAAATTGCTTAACCTTTCAGTTCCCTATAAATCATAGACAGGTTGGGATCTGTCTTTAATAAAGGACAAGTTAATGATTTGGAGAAGATCTTGGCAAATCAATTCAACAAACCTTTATCATATATCTACTGTATGTAAATTACTGAGCTAGGTGAGTGATAGGGGAGAGACAAAATTTATAAGACACACATGCCTTTCCTTCAATGGAATTTGTCAACCTGGAAAGGGTTAAAATAAGGGTTTGGTTACCACAGTTATAACATGCAATATTTTAAGTGAGAGAAAACAACAGGGACACAGAGTAATGAGGGAGGTAATCTGGCCTGTGAAGGCTGGACACATGTTGATAAAGTCCATATAGACCAAGACTGCTACCATTTCTGCCCCCCTCCCCAATAAGGGCAAAACAGGCAGGAGAGGAAATGTCTGCCTTGTCAGGTTATTAAGTTTCATGTTCTAAACCAAAGCCCCGTATACTATACCCTACTTACACCTCTACTGGTCATATGATCATAGACTTATTGGCCCAGGGATAAATGAGAACTCAGAGGCCATCTAGTTCAGCCCTCATATTCACAAATGGGGAAACTGAGGCCAAGTAAAATCAAATAATCTGTCTAAGATCACATAGTCTGACAGTCTTTGTATGTATCTCTGAGGCACAACCTGGAGTTTGGAAGAGGTTAGCCTATAGGTGAATGAATATTTTCATACATTACAATACAAAGACAGTATACATAAGTCATAGAAGGGTTACATTTTATGATAATCCATACAGATAAAGCTCCAAATTCAAGAAGTGTTAAAAATATAAAGAAATATTTCCTTTTATCTCTATTAAAACTAAGCAAGTCCTTTGAGTTTTAAAAGAGTGTTTAGTGTTATAAGATTTGATATTTACCTTCTCTATCCTTTTAACTTTGTAGACTTCCATTGGAGAGGCACCATGAAGTAGTACATAAGAACTAGACTTGGAGTTATAATAACCTGGGTTCAAAACCTACCTCAGGCACTTACTATTTCTCTGAGCATGGGCAAATGAATTGGCCTCAATGTGCTTCAGATTTCTCATCTGTTAAATAAAGGAATTGTACTTCTTCGTCTTCAAAGTCCCTTTTAGCTCTAAAATCTATATTCTTATGATCATATCCCCTCTCACCCTTTATATTTTCAGATCAAAGAGCCTTAATATTTTGACACTAGAAAGCTTGGATTCAAGCCTTAGTATCATTAATAAGTCATGTAATCCTGTACAAGCCATTTAATTTCTCTAACATTTTGTTTTCTTATTAATGATGGGGATGAATGAAATGGGGATGATTAACCCCCAATTCACCAATGTGACATTAGACAACATACATATATGAATATGCTTTATCAACTGATAAGCTATCCCTTCACATATGTATAGTAATTTACAGTTTGCTTTTGTCTATGCTTTTCTTTTTTAAACCCTTCCGACAATACTACGTATTGGTTCCAAGGCAGAAGAGTGGTAAGGGCTAGGCAATGGAGGTTAAGTGACTTGTCCAGGGTCACACAGCTGGGAAGTATCTGAGGCCAGATTTGAACCCAGGACCATCTGTCTCTGGGCCTGGCTCTCTATCCACTGAGCAACCCAGCTGCTTTTTGAGGGTGGGAAATACCTTTCTATCTCCAGGATAATTTTAGCTTCCTTCTTCATAGCCTCACAGTACCATTCCTAAGGTATGACAATCAGAACAGCTGGTAGTATTTGAGATGGGACTCTGGGATGAACTGGGGACTATTTTTCCTGGGTAGGGAATGGATTAGATGAAATGTGAAGGTAGTTTCCAACCACTGAAATCCATGATTATTTGTGAAATGCCTCCTGTTCTTTAAAAAGACACAACAAAAGAGAAACCCCTAAAATAACAAACTGTGGGAATTGAATACCAATAACATTCCTTTTTGGAGTAGAAAATATAAACAAAAAAGCCAAAAAATTCAATGGTATATTTTTCCCCTAGCATATATCTTCCAGAAAAGTTGCAAATAACAGATTATTATAGAAAATTAACAGCATGTTGGCTTCTAGAGGCTTGTATTATGTTGGGGAAGAGAAATCATAGTGTTTCACACACAGACAATGTTGTTTGAATTCTCGCACACAGTACTTCTCTATCAAAATGAGGGGACTGATAAAGCATATCTTTCCTAACTTCCTATGATCTCTACTTCCTGCTCCAATGGGGTGGTGGAAGACTTAAGTTTAGCTGAGACATCTGGAAGTATGGAGTAGCCTAGGATGGGGCAAGGGAGAAGAATCTGGAGACGTCACAAACAGCAAAATTTATTAAGCACCTACTTTGTGCCAGGTACTATACTAAGTGTTGTATATATAAAGAGAGATCCTTGATCTCAAAAAATTCACAATCTAATATTATGAAGAGACAACATGTAAACAACTATTCACTAACAAGATACACAGAGAGTAGGGAGGGGAGGGTGGGGAGAGAGATAAATCAGGAGATAATCAATAAAGGGAAAGGCACATACATTAAGGGAGATTGAGGAAGACTTTTTATAGCAGTTACCACCTTCAAAATGATTTTAGTTGGGACTTGAAGGAAGCCAGGAAGAAGAGGTAAGGTAATACAGAATTCTTGGCTTGGGAGAGAGCCGGTGAAAATGCCTGGAGTTGAGAGATGGAGTCTCATATGTGAGGAGCAGCAAAGAGGCCAATGTCGGTGGATAGAAGAGGATGTGGTGGTGGGGGTATGAGGAATAAAGGGTAAGGAGCCTGGAGAGGTAGAGAATTGCTATTCCTTCCCATGGCCCCCAGCTCTAGGGATGGGGATGAACTGGGAACTGGATGGGTACGGAAGTAGATGCAGCTGCCAGGTCATCATGGGCTGCAGTTTGGTCTGGATCAACTCTCGTCATTGATGTCTGTTCAAATTTGGGCTTGTTTCAGCTTTAAAGCAGTGGTGTTGACATGAAGGCACAGAAGTGTTTGTCAGGCATGCTTGCTGATGTGTGCTCTGTTTCCCAGGGGAAATTTTGAGCTCCCTAAAGCAAAGGATGGGTCCCTCTGACAGCACTTCACGTCAGAGATTCAGTGCTCAGTGAACATTAGGAAAATAGCATTGGCTTAGAATGAATGAACTCTCATTGGACTCAGTTCTACAGTTAGATTTGTGGAATATTAGAGCTGGAAGAGACCCCCAGGACCATTAAATTCTAGTCCCTTGTGCTTCTCTGTAGGGAACTGAGACCCAGAGAAGTTGTTCCTCGTTCAAAATAACACAGTGAGCTAGGGGCAAAGCAAGGGCAATCTACTAGGTTTCCTGATTCCTTTCCTGATTAGATCTGGACTCCTTTCTTTACACTGTTTGATTGTATTTTTTTTTAAACATTATTTTATTTGGTCATTTCCGAACATTATTCATTGGAGACAAATACAACTTTCCCCCTCCTCCCCCCCCCCCCACCTATCCCATAGCCGACGCCTGATTCCCCTGGGTATCACATGTGTCCTTGATTCGAACCCATTTCCATGTTGTGGGTATTTGCATTAGAGTGTTTATTTAAAATCTCTCCTCATTCATGTCTCCTCAACCCCTGTAGTCAAGCAGTTGCTTTTCCTCGATGTTTTTACTCCCACAGTTTGTCCTCTGCTTGTGGATAGTGTTTTTTCTCCTAGATCCCTACAGATTGTTCAGGGACATTGCATTGACACTAATGGAGAAGTCCATTACGTTAAATTGTACCACAGTGTATCAGTCTCTGTGTACAATGTTTTCCTGGTTCTGCTCTTTGTTCTGCATCACTTCCTGGAGGTTGTTCCAGTCTCCATGGAATTCCTCCACTTTATTATTCCTTTTAGCACAATAGTATTCCATCACCAACATATACCACAATTTGTTCAGTCATCCCCCAATTGAAGGGCATCCCCTCATTTTCCAATTTTTGGCCACCACAAAGAGGGCAGCTATGAATATTCTTGTACAAGTCTTTTTCCTTATTATCTCTTTAGGGTACAAACCCAGCAGTGCTATGGCTGGATCAAAGGGCAGACAGTCTTTTATCTCCCTTTGGGCATAGTTCCAAATTGCCCTCCAGAATCAGATCAGTTCACAACCCCACCAGCAGTGAATTAATGTCCCTACTTTGCCACATCCCCTCCAGCATTCATTCCTTTCCTTTGCTGTCATGTTAGCCAATCTGATAGGTGTGAGGTGATACCTCAGAGTTGTTTTGATTTGCATCTCTCTGATTATAAGAGATTTAGAACACCTTTTCATGTGCTTATTAATAGTTTTGATTTCTTTATCTGAAAACTGCCTATTCATGTCCCTTGCCCATTTATCAATTGGAGAATGGCTTGATTTTTTGTACAATTGATTTAGCTCTTTGTAAATTTGAGTAATTAAACCTTTGTCAGAGGTTTTTATGAAGATTGTTTCCCAATTTGTTGCTTCCCTTCTGATTTTGGTTACATTGTTTTTTTTGTACAAAACCTTTTTAATTTGATGCAATCAAAATTATTTATTTTACGTTTTGTGACTCTTTCTAAGTCTTGCTTGGTTTTAAAATCTTTCCCTTCCCAAAGGTCTGACATGTATACTATTCTGTGTTTGTCTAATTTACTTATAGTTTCCTTCTTTATGTTCAAGTCATTCACCCATTTTGAATTTATCTTGGTGTAGGGTATGAGGTGTTGATCCAAACCTAATCTCTCCCACCGTTTGGTTGTATTTTTGAGAGGCTTTGGGGAGTAGATGGGGAAGGGGCACATCAATCCATCCATAAGTATTCATGAAACACTTCCTTGGTGTCGGAGATATAAAGCTAAAAGTGACTATGTACTGCCTTCAGAGACCTTACTTTCTCCTAGGGGGAATATAACATTGACCACAGATAAGTAAATATAGGATTGATGCAAAATAAACACACAGTGATGGGATAAAGTCGACCAATGCTTGGGAGACATGGGAATAATTGAGAAATCTTATGTAGTCAAGATCAGGATATTGGCTTGCATCCATTGGATTGTTCTTGGTGACTTTATAAGCAGAAGTGGAAATGCAAGAATTTTTTTTTCTGGTAACCTGGATATATTGGTATTCTAGAATTCTCTAGAACTCTAGTGACACTCACACTTCATAGACTTGAATTCTACTGGGTTCTTTTGCCCTTTTGCACCTCTTCTGGAATACTGCTCAAGTGCTTTAGGCATCAGCCTCAGTTACCATTTGATTCACTGTATAAACATGACCAAGTTACACTGAGGGTGGGCTGTAGTTTTGCTTCATTATACAATTTAAATCATTCGATAATAGACATCAAAGACAGAAAAAAAATAGTCATTCTTGTCAAAGATCTTCTATTTTGTTGTGTGGTCCCATCAACAAAAATAAGAGAAGTTGGATTAAGAGGCAATCTTAGGAGGGAAGATGCTAAGTTCATTTTTGATCATGCTGAGCTTGATGGTTTGGTTGGGCATCAAGGTATGTATGTCCCAGAAAATAGTTTGCTAAAAATCATTTTGGACTCTGGAAATAAGCAACTTGGATTGAAATCTGAGTTCTGTGAGAAAATTGAGGGGATTAGGACAAGTAGTTAATTGTGGGAATGGGGTGAACTGCCCTGACTCCATCTTGTGACTCAGTTTTGTGGCTAATTTAGTTCCTTTGCTATTCAATTATGGGCCTAGTACAAATTCTGCCCTGTGAGAAAAGTTTATTCAATTGTGAGAATTGAGAGAAAACCTTATTGTATTGCTTGAATTTAGCCCTACACTCCTGAGAAACTGTACCATTTGCACTTGCTGTTTAGAGACCCTTAACCAAGGACCTAGGTTTGCTGACCAGAAATGCAATCAGATCATAAGGCTGGTGCAAAGAGTTTCTTATAAATGTATATCTCAGGCGACCCGTTTGTCTTATCTAAAACCTGACTCCATACCGATCAATCAGTTATTGTGTCCATATTCCTTTGATTGTATACAGTTACTTGGGGAGAAATAGGACACTTCTTTTCCTGAATTCAGGGAATTGCATTTGTTTATTCTTCCCCATCAGTTTTGAAATTCCCTAATCTTTCAACTAGTTCGAAATCAGATTACCTACTATTGTATTGTTTCCTTTTAATTAATCAATCATAGTTGAGTAATTATTGTTAATGTATAAAAGTTTGTCTCCCCATGTACTCAGGATCCAGTTCTAAGCTGAGGAAGGGGCCTGGCCCTGATTTGTTAGGCAATTTGGCATGCATTGCTTAGTAAATTGATTATGTTCAGAAGATCAAACTTTTTTTTTTCAGATATTTCATCTTTTGTTTATTATAGTTCGAATTGGTTATCTGTAGAGCCCTGGGAAGAACAATTCACAGGTCACTCTGGACCTCAGTTAAAAAAAAATCAGTAGGAAATGGGACCAGACTTGTGATTTCTTTGGTGTAGGAATTCCCATTAAGGAACTCCTATCAATGCAGATCAGAAACTGTTCTACAACTGATCTTGGAGAATTACCAGCTGTCAGAAGTTAAGTGACTTTCTCAAGGTCACACTACAAGCATATGTCAGAGGAGAAACTTGAACTCAAATCTTCCAGATTATGATCTCCCTCCCTTTCTACTCTGCTATGTTGTAACATAATATGGTGAAAATAGCACTGTTTTTGGAGTCAGAGGACTTGCGTTTAAAATTTTCCTCTGACACTTATTACCTATTACTTTGTACTTTGGACAAGTAATTGAGCTTTCCTGAGCTTTGGTTTCCTCATCTGAAAATTCAGAGAGCACTGAACTACATGGACTTTGGGATTCCTTTCAGCCTTGGATCCAGGAACCTGTGGTCCTAGTACCTACTTCCCATCTTCCTGAATTTGAATGAGCTCTGACTCTCTTGCCTCTCAATATACTGCAGTCTATAAAAAGGAAAGATTGTCACATGTGGGACCTTACCTCATAGGGCTCTGGTGAGGAAAGTGGTGGTTTGTGTTCTTCTCTTTCACTTCTGAATTAGTTATCTGTTTCCATGTCTCCTATACTCTCCTCCATTCGATCTCTAAGTTCTTTGAAATCAGGACTTATGGTGGTTAGAGCTATCATTAAATGGACAGCATGGAATATATTCAATAGTCAAATGAAAAGGATTAGTAGGCAAAACTTTCATATGAACCTGTTTATTGTTCCCTAGTCAGAAGCTAGGACATTCCTTAGAAAATTCCTTAGTGGGAGCAGCTGGGTAGCTCAGTGGATTGAGAGCCAGTCCTAGAGACGGGCAGTCCTAGGTTCAAATTTGACCTCAGACACTTCCCAGGTGTGTGACCCTGGGAAAGTCACTTGACCCCCATTGCCTAGCCCTTACCACTCTTCTACCTTGGAGCCAATGCATAGTATTGACTCCAAGATGGAAGGTAAGGGTTTAAAAAAAAAAAAGAAAATTCCTTAGACATTCTTAAAAAAAAAGTTTATTAATATATTTTGCTTGTTTACTACCTTCTTTTCCAAATATAGCCCTCTCTGTGCCCCAATCAAGAGAGTTACTCCTTGTAAAAAAAAAAAGAATATGAAAGAGAGAAAAATGAAAACAAACCAATACTTCAATTGAATTTGACACTCTATATAATGTTGTGCATGTATGTATGGACTCCCACTTCTAAAAATAAAAGAAAGAGCATTTTCTCTTTTCTTCTTAAGGACCATTACAATTATACAGCATTTAGTTTTGTTATCGTCTTTTTTATTTATATCACAATGGTCATTGTATATAGCACCTTCCTGATTCTATTTATTTCTTTTTGTATCATTTGATGTAAGTCTTCCCATGCTTCTCTTTATTTTTCCTAATCATTATTTCTTACACTACAGTAATGTTCCATTCTGTTCACATACCATGGCTTATCTCATTCTTCCCCAATCAATGGGTACCTATTTTGTGTCTGGTTCTTTTTTGCTGTTGTTGTTGTTGTTGTTGTTCAGTCATTTCAGTTGTGTCTGATTCTTTGTAACCCCATTTGGGATTTTCTTTGCAAAGATACTGGAATCAATTGTTATTTCCTTCTCCAGATCATTTTATAGAAGAGAAAACTGAGTCAAACAGGGTTAAGGGATTTGCTCAGGGTCACATAACTATTAAGTGTCTGAAGTCAGATTTGAACTTACAAAGATGAATCTTCTTGACTTCAGGTCTGGCACTCTATCCATTGTGCCACCTAACTGGTTCTTTACTACTATAAAAAGTGCCTCTGCTCTAAGTATTTTGGTGTGTATGAGACCTTTCTTTCTACCTTTGACCTCCTTAGGGTATGTGCTTAGCAGTGGGATTCCTTGTTCAAAGGCAATGGACCTTTTCATCAGTTCATAGCATGGTTCCAAATTGCTTTCCACAATAGCTGGATCACTCCCCAGCTCACCACCACTAAATGCATTAGTGTGCTTATCTTTCCACAGCCTCAGAATAGGTCTTTTCTAGTTGCTTCTTTTACTTCAGTTCTTTGTCATCTGGTATGCTCTTACTGACCTTTTCTGAGGAGCTCATCCACCCCCTGCTTGGTTGGGTCAGACCAGGCCCTGGGTACCTGCAGATTTCTTTTCCTTCACAAGGTTTGATCTGTAAGATGGTTTTCAACAACAAAAACAGAAAAAGACTTCTCTCTCTCTCTCTCTCTCTCTCTCTCTCTCTCTCTCTCTCTCTCTCTCTCTCTCTCTCTCTCTCTCTCTCTCTCTCCTTCACCTTTCCCAAGCCAAACAGAGTAGTTTCCCTTTCCCCTTCTGTTTCAGACAGAGGACCCTCAAACCAAAGGCTCACTAAGCCCTGGTCATGCCCCACCCTCCACAAATTCCCAACCCCCTACTGCCTAGAACCACTCCTGCCTTCCCTTCCTCATTTTCCTGCAATTGAGTAAGGGGTTAAAAATGTGCTCAGAAGCACTTTCTAGATGTTCATTCAACAGAACATCCCTATTTCAAGGGATCATGTATGGTTGAGCTTTCTAGTTGTGAAGCAAGGCGGGTGGTAAGGAGAGCCCTGTCCTGGTTCAAATTCAACACCAGATCCTTATTCCACCACAAGCACTAGAATAAGTCACTTACCCTCTCTGAGCCTCAGCATCCTCCTCTGGGGATCGAGGATGCTTTGCTATAATCCTGCTGACAATGTCACTCTTTGGATTTTAGGGCTGGAAGGGGATCAAATGCCTTATTTTAAAGATCATAAAATTATAGGATCATAGATTTTGAGCTTTAAGGGACCTCATGGGTCACTGAACCCAACTCTTACAGATTCAATTGAGACCCCAGGGATTAAATAACTTGTCCAGTATTGTCACATAGCTAGAAAGGAGGAGAAGGAAAGGAAGAAGAAGGAGGAAGAGGGTGATGAGGAGGAAGAGGAAGAAAAAGAGAAGAAGAAAAGGAGAGGAGGAGGAGAAGAAGGAGGAAGAGGAGGAGGAGAAGAAGGAGGAAGAGGAGAAAAGTGAGCAGTGGTGGCATTTATGTAGTAGTGACATATGTTATTACTCAGATAAACATACAGTCCCAGAGAAGTTAAAGACACATTGGAATTCAATATTAGAGTTAGCTTTCAAATCTAAACCTTCTGACCTCCCAATCTCATGCTCTTTTCAGGATACTAACTCCCCTCCAGCCTCCTCCTCCTCCTCCTTCTCTTGGCTCTAGTCCCTGAAAGCATACTAAGGGAATCCCACTGAATCTTCCCCTATTCAGGACTTCAGGAGGGACATTATATCATGAGTTATTTTCTCTAGTCAATTGGTTAGACTCTGAGACTTAAAAAAAAACAAAAACAACAAACCCTACAACCAGTTCACTTTATCAAGGCAAAGGGGAAGTTTCTGTTTTTATTATAAACTATATCATGGTGGTTTTCACAGCTTAGCAGGTTGTTTTAAAGCCCCAAGCTGGAACTTGGCACACATCTTTTCAGCCCAGAAGGAAGTTAGTTTATTTATTTTTTCTATCAGAATAAAATGACTTTGGCTTTCTTTATTATTTTTTTTAAGGGAGAGTAGTAAATTGGTGTCTTTTGCACTTCTTTCTGGCTTCCTGCGGACTGAGGTCTTTGTAATTTTTCTCTGGATGTTTGACTGTGGGCCCTTTCCATGATGAGTAGACAGGAAAGTCACTGCTGGCTTCTATTCCAGTGAGGCTTGTTATTGGAACCATGCAGAGCTATATAAATAAGGGAGAGTGAGAATGATATTCTCTCTTTGCTCAGCCCCAAAGTGATGGAAAGGAACATTCAGATAGAACTCCCATGCCAGCCACATCCTTCCAACCAGACCAGAAAGTTCAAGCATTGTTGCTGGCATGACATATCAAAACTTCCTCATCTTTACCTGTCTAGTAGACTAACAACCATTCATTCAACAAACTTTTATTAAGCACCTGCTGCAAGCAAAGCTACTATGATAATCACTGGGGAATAAGTTTAGATGAGTTCAGTTTTGGTCCTGGCCATCGTGAGCTTACCATCTGCAAAATAATGCCATTTTACTGTTAATGTAAAACTCAAGTGTTTACAAAATACTTTCATTTATTTTATCCTAATGGATCCTTAAAATATCCCTGTGAGGTAGGCAGGGGATATTATCCCTAATTTATTTTTTTAGATGAGGAAAGATTAAACAACTTGCCCAGGTTCATATGACTATTGGAAATCTAAAGAGTTAGGGCTTCTGGTTTCTAGTCCAACCCACCTCCCTCTGTGGTAGCTGCCTCTCTTAACACTGGAATCCTTGTATCCAAGTAGTGGGAGAGTATCCTCTCCATTCCTCATGTAGGATCTGTCTCCCCCATATACATCAAGTAAAGTGAAAGAACATTATTATTATCTATCAGATTTGTAGATAGAACAATTCATGAAGAAAACAAGTGATAGATAGCATTGTAAGATATAAAATAGGTAATTTTGAATGCATTAAATTAAAAAAGGTTTTGTACAAATAAAACCAATATAGCCTAGAATAGAAGGAAAATAGAAAATCAGGGGAAATTTTTTTATAGATTGTTTCTGGGAGAAACAGAACTAGAGAACTAAGCCAAATTTTTAAGAGTATGACTCATTCCCCGATTGATAAATGGCTAAAATGTATGAACAAACACTTTGTTGGAAAAAGAAAGCAAAGTTTCATACACTTATATAAAATACTCTAATTCATTATTATTAGAGAAATGCAAATTAAAATAACTTGGTGAAGTGAGCAGGTGAACACTGGACACAATAACAAGAATAATATATAATGATCAACTGTGAATGACTTAATGAATATCAAGGAGGCAAGGATCCTAGACAACTCTAAGGGGCTTGTGACAGAAAAGGATATCCACTGCCATAGGAGGAAAGACAGTCTGAGTGCAGATTGAAAGATACCATTCTTCACTTGATTTCCTCCATGAATTTTTCTCCATTGTAAGCAATAGATGTCTTGTTTCATATCATGATGGACAGAGATATATATATGTTAAATGATAATATATGTACAACCTATATCATACTACCTGCCTTTTAGGGGAGGAGAAGGGGTGGGAGAGAGGGAAAAAAAGAATGAGACAGGTTTTTAAACATAGCTAATGTGAAAATTTGTTTCTCTTGGATAAGCACATTTATTATAATTCATTACATATAACAAATCATATGAATTATTATGTTATACATTATATTATGTTATATTAAATTTTTTAAATGGAAATATTTGGGAAATAATACAGAATGAAATGAGCAGAACCAAGAGAATGTGGTCTATAATAACAGCAATATTGTTCAAAGAGTAACTGTGAATGGCTAAGTTATTCTAAGTAACATGTAAAGTCAATTATGAAGGACTTTTGAAGGAAAATGCTATCAAGCTCCAGGGAACAAACTGACCTATGGAAGTATATTGTGTGTGTGGTTCCATATATATATATATATATAAAATATAGGCCTTCTCTAATATGGGGTTGGGAGAGAGGGAAGGAGATAACAGAACTCAAAATGTACCAAAAAAACAAACAAAATATATATTAAAAACTATTTATCAGCTGACTGAAAACAAATTATAGGTCTTCAAGGGGCTATAAGTCCCCAAAGGAAGCATTCCAGTGGCTTATCACTTTTCCATTATATTCTGGGTGTTTTTATATCATTCATTCAAAGTCAAAATGCATAGAGAGACACTATTTTCATGATCCCTTTTAAAATCTTGTTTGAAGACCAGAATTAAAACTCCATTTGCACACAGTAGGCACTTAGCATTTGTTGAGTAATTAAATGAATGATAGTAATAATAATTAATATAGTTTATATAAATATATCATTTATATGTGAATATAATTTATATAGCATGTTAATGTTTACAAAATACTTTGCATACATATATGTTCACATATCCTTTATATATAAAGATACTTATCCTTTTATATATATGTATAGAAGTATAATATATGTGCACATGTATATCCTTTGATCTTTTCAACAAACCTGTGAGGTATATACTATTATTAATACAGTTTTACAGATAAGGAAATTGAGGCAGAGAGAAGTTAAGTGACTTGCTTAGAACCACATAGCTAGGATTTTTGTCTGAAAGTTGTATTTGAATTTACATCTAACTGACTTCTAGTCCAGCACTCCATCTCCATCTAAGGCAGAGAGGTGGTAAAGATGCAGAATATAATCTTGGAAGACAATGTAAGTTTCTTTCAGGCTAGTTCACAGAAGAGTGTGCATGTAGGAAAGAGAGACAGAGAGACAGAGGGAGAGAGGGAGGAAGAGAGGGAGGGGTGGGGGAGAGAGAGGGAGAGAGAGACTGAGGGGGGAAGAGGGAGAGGAAGAGGAGGGGGGAGAGGGAGAGACAGAGGGAGAAAGGGAGAGGGAGGGAGGGAGGGAGAGAAAGAAAGAGGCAGAGGGAGTAAGGGAGAGAGAAAGAGAGAGAGAGTAAGGGAGAGAGGGAGAGAGAGGGGGGCAGAGGAAGAAAGGGAGAGGGAGAGAGGGAGAGGGAGGGAGGGAGGGAGAGAGAGGGAGAGAGAGGGAGGGAGGGAGAGAGAGGGAGAGAGAGAGAGGGAGGGAGACAGATCAACAGAGACAGAGTGAATCTGAAATGAAATGCACAGCTTCTCAAGTATAAAAAGGAATAATTCTCTCCTCACCTCCCCTTTGTCTCTTCTGTCCTAAATACCTAGGTGACAGGATAAAAGCCTGACTTATAGTAAGGTCTTCACTTCCAGATGGTTGTGTCTTAGTATGTCCTTAATTTAATGTCAAAATGCCAAGCAATCTTCCCTTCACTCTGCTTGCCCACTCTCTCATCAGGCAGAAATTCCCGGTTGGGCAGTGCCTATGTGCCCCCAGCTCAGGCTGCAGGGTGGCTTTCTCCATCCCTGGGGGCTGGCTCCCGTTGGGAGCAGCTCTCCCTGTATCTATGAGCTCTGTTGGGCAGAGAACTATCCTGTTGCCCTCCTCTCCCTCTAAACTATATTCCATGAAAATGGGGAGCAAGGGGAAGAAGAACCTGGAGGAAATCATGCATTTCGAATAAGCAGCTATGCCCACCCTTTCTCAGAGAATCATCTCCCCAAGGCTCTTAGCTATAGACGCTGATAATTCCTCTGCTGAATAGATGAAAATGAAAGCCATCGCTAACTCCAGACTGTCAGATTCTCAGAGAAAAATACACACACACACACACACAACAACTGGGGATGGGGGAGAAGTTTTCTTTGAATGACATGCCACCGAGGTTCTGATGTGGCTTTCACACTTTGTAATATTCAAACCTCCATATGTTACAAGGAAACGCTGAATGCCGCCTAGAACCCTGACTTTATCATGCCCTAATCTCTGTTTAATTGCTGCGGTCAAGTTACCCCACACTTAATAACCCACAGCTTGGTATATTGTTTAATATGGTTGACACATACTTTGCTTTAAATGTCAGCGCTGGCCGGGCCTCGGGACTTGGCAGCGCTCCCCGGGAGAGATGGCAGAACAGAAACCTCATCTGTTCTTGGTCTGAGGCCCTTGGTATGTTTGGCTGCAACTTTTCTCGGCTGTGACGACTGGCCACGCCAGACCCCAGCTACCGGATGGGAAGCCCTGCCTCCTGGATGGGAGGTCTGGGGCTAATCTTGTTGGCCCCCTCCCCTGCCTGAGCCGGCTCTCCTTGTTCTGTTCCAAGGAAGGATGAGAGGTGTGTTTGGCTGCGATCCTCTGTTTCTTCCATTGGGGCCATGAGAGAATGTGGGTTCCTGGGGGTTGTGCCAGAAAATGGGGGGGGGGGAACTGAGACTGCGGCAGCATCTGTTGGGGGAAATAATACCCATTGATTAACGGACACTGAACTCCGCTCGGATAGAGCCCCTGTCACGGCTTTCCTGCCCACCATCCCTCCTGTGGCGCATCTCCCCCAGGCCTGTGCCATGGTATTTCCCTAATTCCGTTGTCTTTAACCACCTCGATTTTGTTTTATATTGGTTATGTCTGTGGGCATGTTGCCTCTCCCCATAAGATGGCTTGTTGATTGGTGGCTCAAACATTTACTGAGTCCCCACTTTTGTGTCAGACCCAGTGCAAGGTTGGGCATATAAGGACAAACAAAAAATGAAAGTCCTTCCTAGCTCCTGATGACCAGAAAAGTTCCGGGTAGGGGCTGGGCAGAGGTCTTATTCCTGCTGTTATGGAGTTTACAGTCTAGTAGGGAGAAGAGCCATCAACACAAATCACTAATTTATATTATAGATATGTGATATATAATTATATAATCTATATTCTATTATTATAATTTTAATATGATATATATATATATATTATAATGGGGCTTAGTGGAGAAAGCTTTGGACTTGAGTTCAAGTTACTCCTTAGATGCTTATTCGTGGTGTGACCTCAGGCAAATCCCTTCACCTCTTGTCTTTGGTTTTTCCATCTGAAATGGGGTTGATAATGTACCTACCTCCCAGAGTTGCTGTGAATGTCAAATGAGATCTATAAAACATTTCATAAGCCTTCACACACTAGATAAATGATAAATATTATATGACAGGACATTATATGAATTAGGTGAAAAGAGAAGTGCTAGTCAAAGCAGGAAACATAGTAAGAGAGAATTGGAGAAAGTTTTGAGGAGGGGGTTAAACAGTGGTCAGAATTCAGTAGTCAGAGGGGGTAAGGGAAGACACTCCAGACCTAAGGAACAAGGGGAGAAAAGCAACAAGGAATGGTCCAGTTTGATTGGGATAAAGAGTGAGTGGAAGGAAATAATTTCTGTTTCTGTTGGCTTCCCTAGGGCAACTCCATTCAAATACACTTTGTAAAATTGTGTTTGAGAACTGATGACTTAAGTGGGGATAAAAAGATAATAATGAACAATAAATAACAAGAACAAAATCAACCTTCTGTACCTACCCAGACATGGCCACAGATGGTTGGGGAGCATCTTCTATTTCAGGGAACCAGAATCTATCAGATTGACTAAAATGACAAAAGGGCAAAAATGACAAATGTTGGAGATGTGGAAAAATGGAGACACTAAATATACTGATCATGGAACTGAGAACTGATCTATCCATTTTAGAGAGCAATCTGGAAATATGTCCAGAGAGTTATAAAACTGTATATACTTTCTGATACAGCTATACCGCTATTATATTTGTTTCCCAAGGAGATCAGAGAAAAAGAAAAGTACTTATATATTCCAAAATACTTATATAGCTCTCTTTGTGGTGGCAAAGAACTGGAAATTGAGGTGACATCTATCAATTAGGGAATGGCTAAACAATTTGTGAAATATGATTATGATGGAATACTATTATGCTGTAATAATGATGAGCAAGTTAATTAAAAAACATAAAAACCTACATAAAATTATAAAGAGTGGGGAAGAGAGGAAGGGAGAGAGATGCCTAGAACTTTTAATGTATCAATCAAATAAATAAGTACAATTTTAAATTTAAAAAAAAAGGCTGCAATTAGGTAGATTTTCAAAAACAGGTACTTTTATTTATCTTCTATTTAGTGTATTTTTTCTGAATTTGTCTGATTTCTTTTGCTTTCCACGTAGATATTAGAAAAACCATTTTTGTGGACTGTGTAAAGAAGGGAGAGGCTGAATGAAGAAAAGTTTGTTGCTGTTTAATCATTTCTCATTCTTTTTTCGTGACCCTTTTAGGGGTTTTTGAGGCAGAAATACTGGAGTAGTTTGCAGTTTCCTTCTCCATATCATTTTACTGATGGGGAAACTGAGACAAAGAGTGTTAAGTGACTTGTCCAGGATCACATAGCTAATAAATGTCTGAGGTCAGATTTTAAACTCATGAAGATGAGTCTTCCTGACTCCAGATCCAGCACTTTTTCTGCTATACCACTTAGCTTCCCTAGTGAAGAAAAGTGGGTGATGGAAAATGTATCAAGTGACAAGACAAAGGGGAAAAAGTCCGTAAAGTCTAGAAAATAATGAAAGGCAAATGTCCTGGTTCTGTTATGGTGTGATAAAAGAGTATTGGCTTAGGTCCAACTCTCTCTTTAGAGGTTTACTAATTATGTGACCTTGAACAAGTAACTAAACTGCTCTCTGCCTCAGTTTCCTTATCTGAAAGATGAGAAAGCTGGCTTCAAAGGTCCCTTTACAGTTTAGATCTATGATCCTTCCCAGAGAGAACTCAGTGCTCTGGAAACTTAATGAGGTTCAGTAAGACCTAACTGGGGCTAGATTCTTCAAAGTACTGGGTAAAAAAAGGGAGCCTCAAAACTTTTCCCAACTATGGATAAGTGGTGGAAGGGTAGAAGGGCATGTAACTCCTACAGGCCTACTGCCAAATTCTTCCTGCTACATGTGCTTAGGCAGAGAAAGGGAAAGACTTTTTTTAGCTGGTAAGGATGTCAAAAGCTATTCCTAGAACTTGGAGTTCTCCACACCTAAGTCTTTGCTCTGATTGGCCCTGAAGCATGCAACCTCTCATGTAACCTGAGACAAATCCATTTAATTGACACGTTTTCTTAATTGTCAAAATTACTTGTAACATTAGCTCTTTTCACAGCTGTGCCCTCTCCTACAGCTCATGCCAGCTCTCGGGGGGATGAGTAACTCCTAGGAAGGTTCAACCCAGATGGGGTAGTCAGATAATTTTAGTGTTTGGAACAAAGGATGGAAGAGAGAGGCAGAGAATAGGTGAGGGTTAGTACCCATGGCAGGGAATGCATTTGGAAAACCAAGTCTAATTTAGCCCTTGCTTTGAGATGGCAGTTTTACTGGGGATTACTTTATCCCTCCTACCTCTTAATCCTTAGGCATTGCTGGTTATATAAATCCTCTTCCAAGAAGACTTCCCAGATTAATTCTATATGAATGGAATTGATTGTAGTGTGACCATAGGGAGGTCACTCAACTGCCTAAGATTCAGTTTCCTCATCTGTAAAGTGAGGTGGAGATGGCCTCCAAGGTCCTTTTCTATTTAAAACTGTGGTCTATAATCTCTGAGTCTCTCCCACACTTATGTTAATTATTTCTTTCACTAAAGAACATTAGAGTTAGAAGAACTCTTAGAGACCTTTTTAGTACAACCCTGTAGTTTTACAGATAGGGAAACTGAGGCCCAGAAAGAGCCTCTCAGACATAGTGATATAGAAAGCCTCATTAGTGACTGAAACAGAATATAACATCTAGGCCCCCAGACTTCCACTCTAGTGCATTCCTGTTGTACCATTTCAGATAGATATTTTGTCTTTTCAATTATTAGGTTTCTTTCCTTCCTCCCTCCCTCCCTCCCTCCCTCCCTCTCTCCCTTCCTCCCCTCTCTCTGTCTCTCTTTTCTTTCCTTCCTTCCTTCCTTCCTTCCTTCCTTCCTTCCTTCCTTCCTTTCTTCCTTTCTTCCTTTCTTCCTTCTCCTTCCTTCCTTCCTTCCTTCCTTCTTCTTTCTTCTTCTTTCTTCTTTCTTTCTTTCTTTCTTTCTTTCTTTCTTTCTTTCTTTCTTTCTTTCTTTCTTTCTTTCTTTCTTTCTTTCTTTCTTTCTTTCTTGCTTTCTCTTTCTTTCTTTCTTTCTTCTTTCTTTCTTTCTTTCTTCTTTCTTCCTTTCTTTCTTCCCTCCTTTCTTTCTTTCTTCCTTCCTTTCTTCCCTCCTTCCTTTCTTCCCTCCTTTCTTTCTTTCTTCCTTCCTTCCTTCCTTCCTTCCTTCCTTCCTTCCTTCCTTCCTTCCTTCCTTCCTTCTTTCTTTCTTTCTTTCTTTCTTTCTTTCTTTCTTTCTTTCTTTCTTTCTTTCTTTCTTTCTTTCTTTCTTTCTTTCTTTCTTTCTTTCTTTCTTTCTTTCTTTCTTCTTCTTCCTTTCTTTCTTTTTCTTTCTTTGTTTCTTTGTTTCTTTGTTTCTTTGTTTCTTTGTTTCTTCCTTCCTTCCTTCCTTCCTTCCTTCCTTCCTTCCTTCCTTCCTTCCTTCCTTCCTTCCTTCCTTCCCTTCCTTCCTTCCTTCCTTCCTTCTTTCACTAAGTATTGGCTCTGAGGAAGAAGGGCTAGGCAACTGGGGATTTGCCCAGGATCACACAGCTAGGAAGTATCTGAGGTCATATTTGAACCAAGGACCGCCCATATCCAGCTCTGGCACTCTCTCCACTGAGCTGCCCTGTTGACTTTCTGAAGGCATATCTTCAATTTGTTACATATTCCCTGCCCAGTAGTGGTACTCGGGATTAGGGGCCTACCAAAGTTGTTATATGAGAAGCATGAGGAAGTTGGTAATTTCTACTAGTTAGCTCCCCACCAGAGAGAAATACAGTCTACTAAAGAGCTAGATATTGATTGTCTTCTTTTAATTACATTCAAACTGAAAAGCATTTATTAGGCACTTCCTGTATCCAAGGCATATGAACATTCCCTCTTGGATAACTCCACTGAAGAGCCCAGAAACCATTCTGTAGGTTTGACCTTTTGAATCTCATTTTCCCTTCATTTTCTCAAGGCTTCCAGAGCCTTAGAGGTAAATCTTTGTGTGAAGAGGTCAAGGCATCCATCTGTCTATAGGATCACAGGATTAAAACTGCAAGAGACATTTGTGATCACCTAGACAAACCAAGTCATTTTTTAGATAAGAACACTGAGCGCCAGAGGTAGGTTAAATGATTTGCCTAAGGTCATACAGGCAGTAAAGAGGAGAGTTGAGATTTAAGCCCAAGTCTTCTGACACCAAAAGTCAGTGCCCTTTCCAGGATACTTCTCTGTGGCCATAACTAAACAGTCCATAAATCAGCAGATGGAGTCAGTCCTTAAGACTAACTGGTTCTATTGTAGGCTATAATAGGGATAAAGGATTTAGAGCTGGAGACCATCTGGTCCAATCCCTGCATTTTACAGATGAAGAAACTGAGGGCTCAATGAGGGAAGTGACTCCCCCAAGGTCATACAGGTAGCTAAATAGTACCTGGTACTATTGGTGTAATGATTCCAAGGAAGGCCAGGAAGGACTCCTACCCTACATGTTCTTTAGCACCTGGAATAGCTTCCACAATTAGAGAGAAGTTTCAAATGCAAGCATGCCCTGGAATGTACTGGTGACTAAAATTCACACTTAAATGTATGTGGGGCTATCAATCATAAGTCTTTTTCCTGAGAGCAGGTTTTATTTTTATTTTTTTATCTCAACATTTCATTAAAATATATATATTTTATGTTTATATGATTCATATTCTTTCCCTCCTCCCTCTCAGAGATGACAAGCAATTCCACTGGATTATCACTTGATACCTATTTCCAAATTATTCATTTTTGCTATAGAGTGATCTTTTAAAGCCTAAACCCCAAATTACACAGCCATATATACAAGTGATAAGTGATATCATATGTTTTGCTTTTCCTTTTCTACTCCCACAGTTCTTTCTCTCAATGTGGATAGCTATTCTTTCACATGAGTCCTTTAGGAGTGTCCTGGCTTGTTGCATTGTTACTAGTAGTAAAGTCCATTACATTGGATTGTCCCACAATGTTTTACTTTCTGTGTACAATGTTCTTCTGGTCCTACCTATTTCACTCTGCATCAGTTCATCATGGTTCTCCCAGTTAATATAGAAAGCCTCCAGATCATCAATCCTTATAGCACAATAGTATGCCATCACTATCATATGCCACAGTTTGTTCAGCCATTCCCCAATTGAGGGACATCCTCTCATTTTCCAGTTTTTTTCACCACAAAGTGCAGCTATGAATATTTTTGTACAAGTATTATTCCCTATTATTTCTTTTCGGGTACAAACCCAGCAGTGATTGCTGGATCAAAGGGCAGGCAATCTTTTAAAGCCCTTTGGGCATAATTCCAAATTGCCTTCAAGAATTCTGAGTGTATGTTTTAGAGGGGGAACACAAGAAGAAAACAGTAGGATGTCATGGGGTTGAATTGGAGAGGGGAAAGAGTGTTGGCATTGAAGATGGAGAGAAGAGGCTATGGAGATAAAGCTGGGCAATGTTGCCCACATAACTTCACTCTAGCATCAAAAGTTCTCCTTACCTTTCTGGGTTTATTTAATACTTTTCCCCATTACATATTTTCTTTTCTAGTCAAACTGACCTGCTAGCTGCTCCCCTAAATAATCTTCCATTTCCTGCCTCCATACATTTGCCCATGTCTCATTTCCATCTCTTAGAAGCCTTATATTTCTTCAAAACAAAAGCACAGGTCAGGCACCACCTTCTCCATGGAAATCTTCCTGGTCTTCCCTGAGCACTTGTTCTCTCAATCTTGACATTAGTTTGAAATATCTTTGGTTTCCTTATCTGTATGGTCATGTTGTAGAAAGGTAGAATGTTAATCCCAGTTTGTCTCTCTCTCTCTCTCTCTTTTTTTTTTTGGTATTTGTATCCTCAGTGCCCAGCTCTGTAACAGGAAGTTAAGTTCATAAATGCTGGTTGGATTGGAAGTGGTCAGTGCCTCTGCTGAGGATTTGCTTTCTTAAAGTTAAAAAAAAAAAAGGGAGACAGAGAAGAAGAGAAGAGAGGAGAGGGGAAGGGAAGACAGGAGAGGGGAAGGAGAGAAAGGCATGGAGGTTTCTGAATGCTTTTCTAGTGCATTGGAAGGATACAGGCTACTTTGTGTAAAGCAGGGAATATTGTCCGAAGAGTGCAGAAAAAGGCAGAGAACTAAGGAGCTCAGATTTCTAGCTGCTTTTGTTCTAAAGTTGGGGGGTGGGTTACATTTTTAAATTTTTTTGGTGGTTGAAGAAGGAAGGCTGGGGGGGCTGGAGGGGGAAGAGATCTAGAACGTTGAGGTCCATCATTACTGAATCCACAGTGTGCTAGAAATTTTGGAAAAATGGTGAAGAAAAGATTTAGTCCTTTTTCTGAAAGAGCTTGAAAGCTAATGGGGCTGGAAGAGGACCATGGAAGCCTCAACACCAGTAATTCTGCAGTATGCCATGAAAACCTCACTTTATTGCATGAATTTTAATATACAACAGCTCAATTGATGTCAACTGCAACCAAATTTCCTCTTCCAAAACTGATAAAAGGCAGCCTACAGGGAAGTGTGTGTAGTCTTGTGTCACCAGCACTATTAAAGGGATCTTCTTCATATCACTGAAGTGGTATAATGGGGAAAGGCTGAGAGAGAGATCATAGGATCATAGATCCTGAGCTCGAGGGAACTTCAGAAACTATTTTGTCTGACCTCTTCATTTTACATATAAGGAAACTGAGGAGTTGAAGTGACTTGCCTCAGATGACACAAGTAGTAAGTATCAGAAACAGGATTCAAGCCCAGATCCTCTGATTCAAGAACCACCGCTCTTTCCTCTTTGGCTTGGTGCCTCAGTAAATGTGTATATGTCCTGGTGATAGAGGGAGAGAAGGCAATAAGTATTTATTAAGAGCCTACTATGTGCCGGGCATTGTGCTAAGTGGTTTATAAGCATTATGACAAATACTACTTCCCAGCTAAGCAAATTTTTTCTTTCCCCCTGTCATCTTTTGTTTCTATGGCTGTAATATTTTAAAATATTATCTCGTTTGAGCCTCAAAACAACCCTGGGAGATAGGTGCTATTATAATCCCCATTCTACAGTTGTGGAAACTCAAGTAGACAAGTTAAACTAATTGTCCAGGGTCTCATAGCTGGATTTGAACCCTGGAATTAGGTCTCTGACTCTAAGCCCAATCCTTTCTCTCTACTTGGTGGTGGTGGTGGTTGCAGTCATTACTGTCTCCAAGGAGGAGTTTGGAGCATCTTTAGGACAACGGGGAGTGCAGAAGACCTACATTGGAGTCCCAGCCCTTCTAAGGAGCTTAGGAAGTGTCAGGGCTTAGCAGAGGATGGGCATGTAGGGGACAGCATTCAACGCTGACCTAAGGGGTCCTTCCTCAGACGACCTACTAAGATGAGAAAGGCCACGGGGTGAAGCCACGTGAACAGGTTCTCCCTCTTGCCTCCAAAAGGACAGCCAGAGTAGCATGAAAACTGCTCTCAGTGAAGCAGTGATCACAGCAAAAAATGTAACCAGAGAAGTGGAAGATAATTAGGAACGTGACATTAATGCCGGGTCTGTGGAGCCTGCCTGGCCTAACAGGTGGGGGGAGCATTACTTGAATGAGTTTCAGCTGGAGGGTGCAGTGGCCTGGAAGGCTCTCCCAGACTGTGAGAAAGGTAACAAGAATGTTTAAATGCATTAGCTGGCACCACGGGCGTGTGGCCCTTTTCCCTCTCCAGTGTAGGATATCACAGCTCCCAGCTAAGCAAGTTCTTTCTCTCCCCCTGTCATCTTTTGTTTCTGTGGCTGTAAATTTGAAAGCCCGGTGGATATTGGATTTCTTTTCATCACACTGATAAGTCGGAGGAAACATCTGTGGTTTGGGACAAAATGTGTGAAAGATGAAGGGGAAAAAATCCAAGAAGTTTGCTGTGGCCTTAAAAAAAAAAAGGTTGCTTTTCCTTCCTAGACACCTATTTTATTAAAATAAAATTTATAGGTTGAAATGTTAACATGTACATCGAGGAGGCATAAGGTTGAAATCCAAGAACACAGGCAAATTTAAAAAAAAAGGGGGGGGGTCAATCTTAGAGAGCTCACACTTGCAGGCTAAATGTGGACACATTTATTTTAATTTACTAAACTCCCCCCATCCTGGCTCGAGGAGCACCACCTGTGATACAAACATCAGATTTATTATCAGTTTCCAGGGACTTTCTAAACAGCCTCCTTCCTAGCACCCCCCTTTTCTTCCCCCCACCCCAGCCTCTTAATAAATCAGGCGCTGAAAGCACTTAAGATGAGAACCTGGCTGAAGAGACATGTAAGTCGGGGGGATCAAAAGCTCAAGTCAGTTAGAGCGGCCATTTGCCGTTCTGCCTAATCCCAAAGAGAGAGATGATCTGGGATGTGGTGGGCGTTACTTTTCTTCTTCTGGAGGAAGAGAAACAGGGAAAGACATTGCCCCACTGCAGGGAGTGCCTAGGGCCTGCTGGGATGGCCCCGCTGCAGCCACAGGCCAGAAGAGCGAAGCATGATGGGCAGGCAGCAGCAGGAGGCGGCCTGTGCCAGGTGGGCAGGAGGCTGCTGGACTCCGAGGGAGACACCCTGCCCTTTTCTGGTGGATCACTAAAGAAAAGTGGAGCACAACATAAAGGCGCTGTTTTTTGTTCAGTGTGTTAGAAGTCTCACTAAACCTCTGGACCTTTTGTGAATCAGAGTCCAGTGCAAAGGAAAATGGCTCTACTGACAAATTGGATATTCGAGCTTTGGTTAACTTGTTGAGTTAAATTATGCGGGCAATGTGCCCTGTTTAAGTTTACAAAATAGCCACTCATAGAGATGAATAGCTGCATATCCAGGCTTCTCACTCATTTGTTTCCTGGCAAGAATTGGACCCACGTTCACAAATGAAAGAGGAAGGAAAGGATTGAAGATATTCTAAATAAAACAAAGAAGAATTGACCATGATTTTTAAAAAACCCTTACTATCTGTCTTAGAATCAATATTGTGTATTAGTTCCAAGGTTGAAGAGTGGTAAGGGATAAGGCGATTGGGGTTCAGTGACTTGCCTGGGGTGACACGGCTACTAAGTGTCTGAGGTCAAATTTGAACCCAAGATCTCTTGTCTGTAGGCCTGCTCTCATACACTGAGTTACCCAGCTGCCTCTTGACCATGACTGCAAAATTCATTTCTCCTAATTCAATTTCAAATACATTTATTAAGCATCAACTATGCCAGGTGCTATTTTTGGTGATAGTAATACAAAAATGAAAGTCTCTGCCCTCAGGGAGATGGCAGTCTTTTGGGATGTGAAATATACATGAATTAGTACATTTCAAGGGGGAGAGAGGGACAATGACTGAGGTTTGGGGGATACTGTCTCATGTAGGAGGTGCCACCTAAGCTGTGATTAGAAGAGAGCTGAGGGGTATTCTCAGGAGCAGAGGAAGAGAGGGAGGACATGCTAAATAAATAGCCCTAGGGAAATGGGTCCCTAAAGTGGGGAGTTCTGATGTGTCTCTATATTATAAATGACCTTTAATTCAGATTTCAAATGCTCAGTTTTCCATGTGCCCTTCTTTAAACAAGAGAGACGAAGGATAAAAAGATGCAATGATATTAGAGATTTATTTTAAAAAGCAACCTAAAGGGCATGTGTAGAATCAACCCTGGGATTGGCTCAGATAAATTCAGCTCCCTCACCGATACTTTCAATGGCTATTCATGTTGTATCTATTTTGTTTTTAGCCCTGCAAAGTCTTTTATGATTATAATTTATGCTCTCAATAATGACCCTACAACCCTGCAAGATGCTTGAAGTGCATTCTGAATAGAAATTGGTATAGTCCATATATGTGTAACTTTCGTACAAACTGAAATACCCATTTTATTCAAGTGTTTTGATCTCTAACTCTGATAAGTTCATCATAGTTAGTGCCGGAGAGGACCTTACAGGTTGTTTATTCCAACCCTTTTATTTTAGAGATAAAGATCCTGGGTCTCAGAGAGAAGTGATTTATCTGAGGTCACATAGATCAAAGATTGGGCTTTGAACCAAGGTTCTCTGACTTCTACTCATTTCTTCTGACTGCTAAATATGGATAGGTTGGAACTTGCTGTAATAATATTTTATAACATGCTGTAATAATAAAAACATTTATATGGCATTTTAAGATTTATAAAGTGCTTTACTTATATACTAATAATGATACTAGCTGGCATTTATAGTTTTTTATAGCTGGCTTAAAGGTTTGCAAAGCAGTTTAAAATGTTATTTTGTTAAATTAAATTAATTTAATCTAAATTAATATTATCTAATTTAATCCTCACGATAACCCTGGGAGGCAGGTGTTATTATTATCCCCATTTTGCAGATAAGGAAATTGAGGTATACAGAAATAGTTAATTGCCCAGGGTCATAAAGTTGATACGTGTCTGAAATCAGATTTGAATTCAGGTTTTACCAATTCCAGATCCAGGGCTCTTGTCTACTTTGATATGCCCCTATATGTGATCTCTTTTGACCTATCTAACAATCATGTGAGAGATGCACTATTGTTATCTTACAGATGAAAAAACTGAGACTTAGAGAAGGTTAAAAACCTTGTTTATATCAGTCAATAAATATTGGAAGCAGAATTTGAACCCCAAATTTTCTGATGCCAAATCTATTTCACTCTGGTTTTTTTTAAACCATACCCTCTGTCTTAGAATCAATTCTAAATATTGGTTCCAAGGTAGAAATGCTGTACAGGCTGGGGGGAATGGGGGAGTTAAGTGTCTTGTCTAGGTTCATCCTCAGACAGGAAGCATCTGAGGCCAAATTTGAACCTGGGACCTCCTGTCTCTGGGCTGCTCTCAATCCACTGAGCCACCTAGCCATCCCCTTTCATTCAGTTTTTTAAAAATGATGTCATAATGAATTTAACATCAACAAATACAGACATTTTAATATACATAGAATAGAAAATATGATTATCTGTGAATTTTTTATATGTTACCTATAATTTAAAGTATATATTTAATTTAACAAAATAGTGATAGCAATACAACTGCCAGGCTTGTCTGGGTCCCCTTCTATACCTCCTTCCACTAGCTTTATGGTATATATTTTTTTATGTTTCATTGGCCCTCATTTATTTTCTTCTTTATACCATTATTACTACCCCCAAACTTACTACGCTCCCGTCCTTATCTGGCTTCTGTTCTCCCAGAAGCCCTACCAAACACAAATCGGTATAGTCATGCACAGCCCAAAATCAATGGATACATTTTCAAAATTCAATCAGTGGCCAAGTCTGAAAATATTCCAATGTGCTTCCCACAAGACTACATTGATTCTCGGTAGCAATGTGCCTAATGGTCTAGTCGTTACAGAAGGAGAGAAGTCCTATTTTCATCAGCATTCACTGCTACTATATCACTTTGTTCCACTGGACACATCAGCCCCTTTTCATGAATGCAGTCCTCCCTCATACTAGGATTCCTTGATGTCCTGACTATGACATAACCACTAGAAGATGGAGAGAAGAATCAGAGCTTTTCTGTTTCATTGCTTAGAGTAAGAACTTTTGCCCTTTTTTTGTGTCATGGATTCCTTGGGAAGTCTAGGCAACAAATATTTATTCAGCTTTTATGAGGGGCAGCTAGGTGGCTTGTGGATGGAGAGTCAGACCCAGAGACAGGAAGTCCTGGATTCAGTTCTGTTCTCTGACACTTCCTAGCTATATGACTCTAGGTAAGTCACCTAACCCCCATTGCCTAGTCCTTACCACTCTCCAGCCTTGGAACCAATACACAGTATTGATTCTAAGACAGAGAATAAGGTTAAAAACACACCTATTATGACCCAGGGCAGGATGCTAAGTCTGGTGAAATCTATGGAGTTCTTCTCAAGACAATATTTTTAAATGCACAAAACAAAATACATAATATTACAAAAGAAACCAAAGGTTAGTAAGAATGAAGATGGAATATTTTCCTGATCGACGTTCACAGAATCCGTATATTTATTCATGTACCTCCTAGAGGACAGTGGCTGTGGTCTCCAGGTTAAGAACACTTGACTTAGAAACTTTTTTACCAAAGAACAATTGATATTATCAATAAATATCTATCACTAGTTGTTTTATTTCTTGGGCAGGGAAAGGCTTGAGTTGTGTATGCTTTTCAGATTGATGCATGCCACCAGAGGAAGGGTCAGACCACTCTGGCTCTCTAGACCCCAGTGGAGTTCTTATTCTAGCCAGGAAACTTATGTTGCCAGCAGTCCTTTTGGCAGCCATGAAGACAGCATCAGGGGATTAGCATGAACAGACTGCCTGGAGGTCATGCCTTGGCAATTGATGGGAAGCTAGATGCTTTCCTGAGCATCCTGGATAGGTCCATTTGGAAGAATGAGGAAAAACAATCAAACTGTTTTTGGATACAAATCCTAAATAGAGATAGTTATTGAGAGAAGTAGACCCAGAAATGTATGAGGTGGAAAACCAAAACATATTAGTAAGGTTATATTTATTTAAACCATTTACTTTATTGACCCCTTTTACTTTTATTCTACAGTCATTTCTGGATCTATTCCTCCCCACTTCCCATCTCTATCTAGGTATAGTATCTATGAACAGTTTAATTGCTTTTCTCTCATTCTTCCAAGTGGTCTTCTAGAATGATTAGACTAATCCAAGTATCCTCAACAGTGCATTACTGAGCCTGTCCTCTGAATCCCTCCAACACTGATTATTTCTACCTTCAGTCATCTTTGTGGAGTTGCCAAAATGTTGAGCAACACCACTGGAATTCATGTATAGCCTTATGACATTTCTATTTGGAAGCAACACTTATCTAAATATACAGGGTATTCCAAAAGTCTAAGTGCAGAATACCTTGTATATGTTCTTCCTGCCAAGATAGCTGCCTGGATGGAGTTAGGCTACTCAGTTTCCATGCAAAAATGGAATCCTTGAAAATTATATAGCAGACTAAATAGAATCAATGAAGCAACAAGAAATATTAGAACAAAATAAAAAAGTTGAACAAATGGAAGCAGAAAATGTAAACTATATATAAACTATATATAAATTATATATAAAAGAACAACTGATCTGGAAAACAGGTCAAGGAAAGATCATTGAAGAGTCACTGGGGTTGGGGAAGTTAGGTGGCTTAGTAGTGGCTAGAGAGCTGGGCCTGGAGGCAGGAGGTCCTGGGTTAAAATTTGACCTCAGAAATTTCTTAGCTGTGTGACCCTGGCAAGTCACTTAGCCTCAGTTGTTTATCTCTAACTGCTTTTCTGCTTGGAACTAATTAGTATTGATTATAAGACAGAAGATAAGGTTTTTAAAAAAGAGTCATTGTGGCACCCCAAAACCATGATTAAAAGAAACAAACTGTATTTCAAGAAATCATAAATGAAAATTGTCCAAACCTATTCTGATTTCAGAGATTACTAATAGTTTAAACTGATGACATTGTAAAGAAAAACAACTTTGAAAGACTTGAATGCTCTGTTTAAAGCAATAACAGGCCATGTCTCCAGAGAACCTGTTTTGTCAAGACCACCTCCTGACAGAAAGGTGATGTAGACACAAGGTATGTCACACATTTTTTTGGACATGGCTACTGTGTGAACTTGTGCTCTTTGACTATATTTATTTGTTATGTGGGTTTCTTTTTTTTATCTTGATTAATTGAGAGAGGAAAAGGTAACAAGGGTATTAGCAATAGCGAGCCCCATGCCTCACTGCCACCAAAGATGGCCACTGTAATTTTTTTAATGAACTGAAATGAACAGAAGTAAGTTTATAAAGAAGCACAAACAGGACAGTTTTGAAAGTAGCATGTAGACTTTATTATGTACTTAAAAAAGAGCAAGTGGTATGAAATGGAACTTTGTGGTTTATATAAAATTCTCTTTTGTGTCTATTTTGCTTATGCTCTTTTTTGGTGTTGAAGTTCAGAATTAAGTTTGTAAAATTTGATTTTATTGTTTTATAATAATGCCTTATAAGTTCTGCTTTTATAGGAGATTAATTGGTATGCTCAAAATTAAAGGAGCTTTAGTGAACCTGGGTTGAGCAAGTTGCCTTGGTCCAGTGGGGAATTTCAGAGGGGTTACTTAGGAGAGTCTTCTTCCCCTAAGTAATAAGAAAACCAATTAAACAATTAACAATCATTTACTAAATGTCTCCAATATGCCAGGCATTGTGTCTTCTTTAACATTCCAGGAAAATTAGACATTACATTTTGGTAATCTTGGGAAATGAGCTTACAAAATTAAGGAGATATTATGCTGTTCCATATGAAACAAAAATATAGGTTTTGGTGAAAAATAAGTGGAAGCATTACTTCTGGGCAGTTGGGATTGATGTGATTAGGGAATTCATTTGAATGTGCTTTGACAACTATAAAGTGCTATATTCATATACGGTACTGATATTATTAATGGGTCTTTTCAGACTGAAATTATACATTATTCTCCATCAAAGGACATAGTTTCAACCAATCTGGCTTAACTATGCCTTACAAACAACATTCCATCTTCTATCCCTGCTTTTGCACAAACTGTACTCCATGCCTGGAATGCCTTCTCTCCTCAGCTCTCCCCTCTAAAACCCTGGCTTCCTTCTGGACTCAGGTCATGTTCACCTCACCTCCTTTCAAAGGTCCTTCCTTTATTGTTACTGGTTCACCTACCTTCGTTGCCAAGCTCCCCTCTTCTGTACTTTGTATTTTTTTTTTAAATCTGTGAACATGTTTATTATTCTCTTTTCTATCCCCCAGTAAAATGTTAGCTCCTCAAAGACAGGGACTGTTGTTCTTTTTTTTTTTTGTATTTGTATCTCTAGCATCTAGCACAGTGCTTGGTGGCACATAACAGATGCTTAGCAAATGCTTGTGAATTGATTGGCTTTTTTGTTTCATGAGGTGAAACGGGTTTTTTTTTACTTGCATTTCTCTTATGATTAGTGATTTGGAATTGCTTCCTAAAGTTACTCTTATTTTGCAATTTGTCTTTTAAAAACTTTGTTCTTTTCCTTTGACAAAAGAATTCTATTTCTGACACTCTTGTTAGAAGCAACATGGCATGCTGCATAGAGAGTGAGTTTTAGGCCCAAGAAGGACTGAGTTTAAGTCCCTCTTCTAACACAAACTTCTTCTATGACTTTGGGAAAGTCACTGAACCTCTCAATATCTCAACTAAGAATATTAAAGTTGGGAAAAAAATGTTGACCTGCACTGGGAGTCCCCTGTATAGATGAAATTCGAGGTCTAGCCCTTATCATTATAATTGTGGATATTTACTTATGGCTGCCAGCTGCTTTACATACATTACCTCAAAAGTCATTATGAAATAGAAAACAAATTATTTTGAAGAAAATATTTTCCTTTCAATCAAATCAGCCAAACTTCCCAGAAAAGCTAACAAGCTCAGGGTGCTCCAGGCAATACCAAATTGCATCAAGACCGATAAGATACATTCCTTGCCCTTAGGATTCTTACAATCCAATTAGGCACACAAGATATAAACACTTGAAAGGTTAGCAAATGTGAGATTTTTGTAATAGACCAAGAAAACAAAAGAAGATCAAATGAGAGTAGTTTATATGAAGTAAATCTTAAAGTGATATATAAATGCTAAATGATATTATAGAACAAATTTCATTAGACTGTGACAAATTGCCAATTGATTTATATATGTGATAATAATTATACTTTAATTTTTTGTTAAAGAATTTTTAAATTTTCAGTTCCAAATTCTCTCTCTATCTACCCTTCCACCACTCACTGAAAATGCAAGAAATACAATCCCCGTTGTACAAATAAAGTCATGCAAAACACTTCCACATTAATGTTACAAAAAATTCAAAAAGTAAGAAAAATTAAGTGAAAAAAATGCTTCAATCTGTACTCAGAATCCATAGTTCTCTCTCTGGAGTTAGATAACACTTTTCATCATGAATCTGTTGGAATTGTTGTGGATTATTGTATTGATCAGAGTAACTAAATCTTTTAGAATTGTTCATTGTTATAGTATTGCTCTTAGTGAGCTCAGTGTTCTGGTTCTGATCACTTCATTTTCTTCACTTTGCATCAATTTGTCTAAATCTTCCCAAGTTTTTCTGAAGCTATACTGCTTGTCATTTCTTATAGTATAGTATAGTATAGTATAGTATAGTATAGTATAGTATAGTATAGTATAGTATAGTATAGTATAGTATAGTATAGTATAATAATATTCTATAACAATAATTTGCCACAATTTTTTCAGCTATTCCCCAATTGATAGCTCCTAAATTTTCAATTCTTTGGCATCACAAAAAGAGCTGCTACAAATAGTTTTGTACATTTGAGTCCTTTTACTTTTTCTTTGATACATTTAGAACATTCCACCCATTAGACAAAGATCTAGTATCAGTATTGCTGGATCAAAGAGTATGAAGTTATATAGTCCTTTGGGAAATAATTTTAAATTGTTTTCTAGAATGATCAGACCAGTCCATAGTTCCACCAATGGTGCATTAATGTCAGCTCACATGACAATAAAATTGTAATTTCCCTTTTTTGTTATATTAGCCTATCTGATGGGTATAAGGTAATGTCTCAGAGATGTTTTAATTTGCATTTCTCTAATCAATAGTGATTTAGAGCATTTATTCATGTGACTATTGACAGCTTTGATTTTGTCTTCTGAAATCCCCCTGTTTATATCCTTTGATGATTTATCAATTGTGGGATGGCTCTTATTTTTAAAAAGTTTGCTCAGTTCCTTATATTTGAGATCTTTATTAGAGAAACTGCATAAGGTTCCATCCTCCCTTACTTAGTGTCTTTCTTTCCAGGAGTTTCATTTTCACAAACTTAGTATGTTTATTAAGCACCTATCATATTTAAGGAATAGGACTGGGCACTGTGGAAAATACAGATAATGATGGCTGACATTCATATAGTGCTTTAAGGCTTACAAAACATTTTTTAAATCAAAACTGATTTTTTTTTAATTTTGGGCCTGAATACTGTCTGAAGGAAGCATAATGACTTTGCGATTTCATTGATAGAGGACCTCAGTAGGATAAAAGCTCCTCAGACCATCTATCCAATCCACTTCTGTTAGTTTTCGCTACAGTCTTTATATAGTGTAAAACTTAACTCAGAATTATTGTGGTTCAAATAAAATATTCAGAAAAATCTAAAACAAACATTTTATATAAATGATATTGTTTGAAAAGTGTTTGAAGAAGACTTTAGAGGTATTGATATCACTCCATTTTATGGGTGAGGCACAGAGAAATTAAGTGACTTATCTGTGATCACACAACTAGGGACAGAATTAGAATTTGATCCCAGGGATTGTAAGAGGTGGAGGTGAGTTAGTCATTCAGCACTTATCAATCATCTCTTCTGTGCCAGCGCACTGACATTGGGATAGCATGTGACAGACATCTCTCTAAAGATGTAAATTTCAGAGCATATGCATTGGTAGAGGGAATTAACCACATCAGGAGATCCCTGCATCAATCACAGTCTTAATGTAATAATAGTAGTAGTAGTAGTAGTAGTAAATAACATTCCTGCCATTGTTTTAAAGTTTGTAATGTGCTTGAGATATGCAGGGTATTAACAGTTGGTAAACTTCATGAAAACTTTTGGGACATTCCTTTTGTACCATTTGAGCCTCAGAGCAACTCTGGGATGAAGGAACTACAGGTATTATCATCCTCATTTTACACATTTGGAAAATGAGTCTTTAAGAGATGAGATGACTTGCCCAACATCACAAAGCTAATAAGCATCATGAACAGGTGTAACCACCAAAATGTGGTTGCCAAAACTGTAAAGGTTAAAAACTGTAAAATGCCAAACTGGTAGGGTTTTGGCCAAACTGTAAAGATAATTTTAGTGTTTTGACTTAAAAATCTAAAATAAGTGGTTGCCATGGGAAATTCCCAAATATGAAAAATACCCAAGTTGGCTGGGATTTATGGAGATTTTAATTAATAAAAAATGAAGGAATTAAGGGGAGAAAGAGAGAGAGAGAGAGAGAGAGAGAGAGAGAGAGAGAGAGAGGGAGAGAGAGAGAGAGAGAGAGAGAATAGTCAAACAGTAGAAAAGTGCTTAGGCCAAAATGGCCTAGGCCTGAGCCCAAGGGAGAGCGAGTTAGCCTTTATCACTCACCACAAGATCTTCTCCAAGCAAGCTCCAGTCCTCACTTCAACTCCGAAATCTAACTACTCCCAAACTGACTTCCAATCCCCACTCCATTACCTGAACTGACTTCTCCTTTTAAAGAAATTTGCTCTTATGTCACCTCCCCTAAATTTTCACATCTACCAATCAGAGTAGATGCTTTTTTAAAACATTATTTTATTTGGACATTTCCGAATATTATTCATTGGAGACAAAGATCATTTTCTTTACCCCCCCCCCACCTCTCCCATAGCCGACGTATGATTCCACTGGGATCACATGTGTTCTTGATTCGAACCCATTTCCATGTTGTTGGTATTTGCATTAGAGTGTTCATTTAGAGTCTCTCCTCAGTCATATCCCCTTCCCCCCTGTAGTCAAGCAGTTGCTTTTCATCCGTGTTTTTACTCCCACAGTTTATCCTCTGCTTGTGGATAGTGTTTTTTAGATCTCTGCAGATTGCTCAGGGACATTGCATTGATCCTAATGGAGAAATCCATTACCTTCGATTATACCACATTGTATCAGTCTCTGTGTATAATGATTTCCTGGTTCTGCTCCTTTCGTTCTGCATCACTTCCTGGAGGTTGTTCCAGTCTCCATGGAATTTCTCCACTTTATTATTCCTTTTAGCACAATAGTATTCCATCACCAACATATACCACAATTTGTTCAGCCATTCTCCAATTGAAGGGCATCCCCTCATTTTCCATCATTACAGTAGATGCTTTTTCCCAGGACTGCCCATTATTAGTTCTCATCTTCTTTTGTTTTCACCTTCTCTGGTTAGATAAAATCCTCTGAGTACTTCACACCTCTTTTGTTAAGCTTGCTTTTTGTAAGTTCCTTGACCTTTTAGGTACTAATTTAACCTTTATAGGTACTTAGCACCCTTTTGTATTAGATCTAAAAATAGACCTAGCTTAAGGTTCTAGTTTTACTATAAGTAAAACTATTAGGGACTTTTCATTGTTCAATCAGGAGTTTACAACTTTATCTTCCCTTAAGGCACTGTCTGAGGAGGGTGGAGTAATTTTAAAAATTCTCAATACATTCCTGATCCAGTACCTTCATTGTTAAAAATGGGGAATAGCTTAATCAAATCTTCTGAAGTAGAGTCTGAGTAGCTTAAGATTCACACAGGGTTCCTAGGTTTGTAGGTTCATACCTCAAATATAATTCCAGAGCTCTTGGTTCCACCACCATGACTCCCCAAAACAAAGTTTTCCCTGTCTAAAAGTCATCTTTGAGAGGGGATAAGACACAATCAAGTAATTCTAACACAAGGCAGAATATGACAAGTGCTATGTGAGTGGTAAAGAAGATAGGCACAAGAGGGCAGAGAACCCTTCCACTTGGACAAGTCAAGGAGAGGATTCATGGAAGTTTTAAATGCTTTCAATAATGTGTGTATATGTGTGTGTGTGTGTGTAAGTTGATGGAAAGGATTTCTGATCTGTTTGTTTCAAAACAAGGCTCGATAAAGAGCACCCCAAATCCAAGAAATAAGCTTTAAGGAAGCTAATTAATCCTTTACTTAAAATACACTCATGCATTCACACATATACACACAGATACACTATTCCCACATAACACTACCAAAAACATACAATAAAATATACTGATTCTAAAGCAGTCATTGAAGGTATTTTGAACTGAACAACAATCAAGAAATATCGGTTTTTATCCAAAGAGAAAACAAGGTGCCCTGGAGTTTGGGGTAGTCCTGGTGGTGGTGCACATTTTGTAACTCTGATTTGGCTGAATTTGCTTTTGATAAGGAAATTTTGAGGACCTGGATGGGAGAGGCAGACAGTTATTTTTCGCACTGATCCATCTAATAATCACAAGTGCTTCTTTCTGTTTAAAACCCAGAAGGGTAGCTGACATCTTTTATCAAAAAGACAGACAATTCTTATCCCCTGACAATTCCAGATTATGGATCCCAGGAGGCTCTCCTTACATTGGTATTTTATCGCTGGAATCACAGCGACGGCTGTTTATTTTCTGAAGCTCTTCGTAGTTTTCAAGGTGTTGCCGGCAGGACCTGGGCTGACATTGACATGTGTTGTTGTCACATTGCTAGATCTGAAGGAAAAACATGAGATAAATAAATATCTGTGTTGGCTTGGATCTTTTTTTTTTTGTCATTGTGGGTACCTGAGGCATTGGCACTCACTAATTCATAGCTCTTCTCTGGTGGGTGAACTCTATTTTTATCCTAAGGAGGAACTCTACTTTTATCCTAAGGAGGGGTGGAGGGATGGACCATCAAGGCAAGTAAAGAACCTCTGGCCTGGCATTTGGGTTTATTTGGTTTCTATTCCTTTTCTGAGGGCAAGAAAACAACTAACTGAATTACCTGTCAGCTACTGGGCCAGGGAGAGACATTTTGACTCAAAGGTCATTTTAGGATCATAGAATTTTGAGTCAGAAAGGATCTTAGGGATCATCATTCTATTCCAAGGGACTCATTTTATAAGTAGGGAAACTGAGTTCCAAAGAGAGGAAATGACTTGACCATATGCATAGCAAGTAGCAGAGATGGAACTCAAACCCAGGCCCTCTGGCCATTAATTCCATGCTTTGCTCTACCATGAGGCCTCCTACTCATCAAACTTCCTTTCCTAGGTGTGTCTGCTACTTGTTGGGGTGGTGTGCTTAGGAGTAGTGGAAAGAGTATGTATACTGAATTAGAAAGGAACAAAACCTGAGTGGCCTTGGTAAGCAATTGTTAACTCTCTGGGTCTCAGTTACCTCATCTGTCAAAGTGGGATATTAATCCATTCCTGACTTACAGGGTTGTTATAAGGTTTAACTGGAGGTGTAAAAGCTCTATACACTAGGAAAAATGATGCAAACATTGGGGATTATTATTATTAATTTCTACTCTTCTTTCCCCTTTCCTCTACATCCCTACTCTAGTCAGATCTATTCTTGTTATCTCCAACCCCCTTCCTTACCCACTTTTCCATACCCCAAATTCCTTACTCATTCCTACCTTTGCCATGATTCATTCAGGCTCTTTAATTTACTCATTTAAATCTTGCCATCCTTCAAGACTCGACTTAAGTTCCATCTCCTCTAGGAAGTCTTCTAGACTATTCTGGCTTTCACCAATACCTTCCTTCTTTATACTTCTTAGTGAACACAGCATGCACGTGCCACATTGTAGTACATACAATGTTCTTGCCTTAAAAATCTCAAGAGGCAGTGAGGTAGTGCTAGAGCCCTGGAATCAGTATGATTTGATTTTTCTTTCTTTCTTTTTTTAAATCCTTACCGTCTATCTCAGAATTGATACTAAGTATTGGTTTCAAGGCAAAAGAGTGGTAAGAGCTGGTTAATTAAGGTTAAATGGCTTTCCCAGAGTCATACAGCTCAGAAATAACTGGGTTCAAATTTGAACCCAGGACTTCCTGTCTCCAGGCCTGGATCTTTATCTGCTGAGACACTTAGCTGCCCCAGAAGATCTGATTTCAAATTCTACCTTAGATACTAACTAGTTGTTCTGACCCTGGGCAAGTCACTTAACCTTGGTCTGCCTTAATTTCTTCATCTGTAAAAGGTACATAATAATGACTTAAAGATCAAAAAAGCACTTTACAAATCTTAAATTGCCATATAAATGCAAGTTATTAAAAAAAACAACAACAACCCTTACCTTCCATCTTAGAATTAATACCATATGTTGGTTCTAAGGCAGAAGAGTGGTAAAGACTAGACAATGGGGGTTAAGTGACTTGCCCAGGGTCAAACAGCTTGGAAGTGTCCTGAGGCTAGATCTGAACCCAGGATCTCCTATCTCTGGGCCTGGCTCTCAGTCCACTGAGTCACCCAGCTGCCCCCAATACTAGCTAATATTATTTTTTTAATTAGACTTTAAACTCCTTGAGAGCAAAACTAGACCAACTTCTTTAATCACATTTTGTTGTTCTTTCCTTGTATAGGATGGAAATATTTCCCAATTTAAAAACTTTAGTTCAGGTCTTTATCAGTTCTCCCATAGACTGTTGCAACAGTCTTCTGTGGGACTCCAGTACTTGGTTTCTCTCCTTTCTCTCTAACTCTTCCTCCACACAGTGCATGGAATCATTTTCCTAAAGCTTAAGTCTGACTATCTCATTCCCCTGCTCAAAACAATTCATTGATTCCCTGTTATCTCAAGGATAATAATGCCTCAATCTGGAAAAGAATGTCCATCATCTATCTCCATTCTTCTTTTACAGATTTATTTAACCTTATATCCTTTCATGAATTCTATATACAATCTACAAGCATTTATTAAATGCCAAGCACTGTGCTAGGCACTAGAGATACAAAGACAAAAGCCAAACAGATCGTGCCCTCAAGAGACTTGCAATCTAGCAGAGGAAAAAAACCATGTACATATGTAGGCATATGCAAAAGAAATGCATGGTAATTTGAAGGCAAAAGACAAATAGGAGATCAGGAGAAGATGACCTACCTGTCTCCCTCCCTCCCTCCCTCCCTCCCTTCCTTTCTCCCTTCTTTCCTCCCTTTCTCCTTCCCTCCCTTTCTCCCTCCCTTTCTCCCTTCCTTCCTCCCTTCTTCCCTTCCTTCCTTCCTTCCTCCCTTCCTCCCTTCCTCCCTTCCTCCCTTCCTCCCTTCCTTCCTTCCTTCCTCCCTTCCTCCCTTCCTCCCTTCCTCCCTTCCTCCCTTCCTCCCTCAATCTCTCTCTCTCTGTCTCTCTCCTTCACACACACACACACACACACACACACACACACAATGGGGGTTAAGTGATTTGCCCAGGGTCACACAGCTAGGAATTATCTAGGTCAGATTTTAATCCAGGACCTCCCATCTCTAGGCTTGACTCTCAATCCATTGAGCAACCCAGATAACCAAGAATATGACTTTTCAACTGAGCTTTGAAGAAAGCTAGATTCTAAGAGGTGAAGGAGAAGAGGAGTAGTGGACAATCAGTGCAAAGGCATGAAGACCAGAGATGAAGTGTAGTATATGAGGTATAGTAATATGATCTGGACAATAATATATGTGAAAAGGAGTGATGTGTATATTTAATAAACCTTAAAAAATAAGGGAAACCACATTGTAAGGGACTTTAAATACCAGAATAGTTTATATTTAATTTTTGAAATTAAAATGACCACTGAATTTTATTGGAATATGGAAGTGACATGGTCACCTACATTCTGGTCATACCTATGTTTTAGGAAAAAAAAACACTTCGCATGAAGATAGATTGAAGAGACTTGAGACTAATTAGTAAACTTTTAAGCAAACCAGGTAAGAGGTGATGAGGTCCTTAATAAGTAGAGTGGCTGTGTGAATGCATCAAAGTGGGCAAATTTAAGAGATGTTGTTCAGGTAGAGATGAGGAGATTTGGCAGTTGATTTGAAATGAGTGAGAGCGAGGAGTCAAGAGTAATGATGCATTATGAAGCATTAACTACTGGAAGGATAGTGGTATGTTCAACAATAATAAGGAATTTCAGAAAATGATTGGGTTTGGGAAAAAGAGATGATGAGTTTTGTCTTAGATATGTTGAGATTGAGATGCCTATGAGACATCTAATTTAATATGCCCAAAGGTCAGTTGGTGATGCAAGACCGGAGTCCAGGAAAGAGATGAAGGCTGAATATACAACTTTTAGAATCATGAGCATAGAGATGATAATTGAAACAATGGGAGCTGATGAGATTACCAAGTGAGAGAGTATAGAGAAGAGTGTCCTGGAAAGAGCTTTATCCGCTACCCACAGTTGGGGAGGGAAGCAGGGTAGAGATATAGCAAAGGAGACTGAGAAGGAATCATTATACTTACAGGAGAAGAATCAAGAGAGAGCAGAGTCATGAAAACCCAGACCAATGGGACTATCCAAGAGAAGAGAGTAACAAATTGGGTTAAAGTCTAAAAAAGGGTCAAGAAAAATGGAGATTGAGAAAAGGCCATTTGATTTGGCAATCAAAGGATCACTAGTAACAGTTCCTACTATGACAGTGGATGTTCTTTTCTGTCAAGGCCCTTGGAATTGTCCTGAATTTGAAGGGTTTGGGGGAGTACTGATACAATAAATTTTATTGTTTACACAATGGTAGGTCACAAGGTGTAGACAATGTGGACAATAGCAGCACATTTTAAAATTTCACAAATGTTACAAGAATTTCAGTGGTTTAGCATTTTAAAATTTACCAATTTTCAAAAAGAAAAAAAACAGTAACAGAAATGCAAATACCCAGATTTTTTTTAGTCCAATGTAATATTCCTTTTAAAGAAAAAGTTAGTTTGAATGAAATACTTAATTATGACTAGTGTTCAAAAACAAATCACTCTTTTCTATATCTCCTTCCCCTCTTAATTTCATATTTAATAAAACAGGGAAAGTAATTTTAGTACTAAAAACCAATCCCTTTTTAAATTCATCAATGAATAGATATTCCAATTCAATGAAGGCCAATCATTGTACATAGAACCATTTTAAACATAGAAAATGGTACTTGATAACACCATTACAATCAAAAGCAATTGACATCATACAAGAAAAAAAATATATATATATACACATACAATACTTGTTTTAGAAAAAAGTTGCCTTGGTGACAAAGATTCTATAAATAATTGATTTGATGCACAGTATACATGAAACTCTTGTATATAAAAAAGTATATTACTGTCAATGACATTCCATGTTTACACTCTATCTGTTGCCTTTACTTGCAAGATAAATAAGTCAATGTTTGGTAGTTGAAGATATTATTTTTGTAATAATATTCCTAGTTGATCATAGTACATTATTGCTCTTTTGTGGTCAACATTCTCCTGGTTCTGCTCAATTCACTCTATATCACTTCATATAAGTCTTTTCAGGATTTTTTGTGATCATATTGTTTGTCATTTCTTATGGTGCAATAGTATTCCATTATAATCATATGCCACCACTTGTTCAGTCATTTCCCAATTGATGAATATTCCCTCAGTTTCCAGTTCTTTTCTACCACAAAAAATCACTGCTATAACTATTTTGACACAATAGGTCCTTTTATACTATCTTTGATATCTTTGGGATACGGACATAGTAGTAGTATTGCTGGGTATGAACAATTTGATGATGCTTTGGGCATGGTTCCAAATTGCTCTCCAGAATGGTGGATCAGATCACAGCTCTACCAACAGGGTATTAGTGTCCCAGATTCCCCATATCTCCTCCAGTACTTATATTTTCCTCTTTTGTCATATTAACCAGTTGACAACTTGTTATTTGTGAGGAAGATGCTGCCCACTTTAGCTCCCCACTCTTCTCCCAAAGGCTACCAAGCAGCATCTCCTTGCCAGAACATCCTGAAAGGAGGAATCTAATACAAAACACCAATTCCTTTGTCAGGCATTCTGAGCCCTTCACAATCTGACTCCAACCTGTCTTTCCAGGATGAGTATACTTTACGTCCCCTCATACATTCAACTTCCAGCCAAATTGGTTTACTTGATGTGATCTTTGCAAGACACACCATTCTCTGTTTCTGTGAATTTACATAGGCTGTGCCTTATTCCTGGAATTCTTTCCCTACACATCTCTGTCTCTTAGATCACTTAGTTTCTTTCAAAGTTCAGCTCAAATTAAGAATGTGAGACTTCCCTCCATACTACTCTGTATTATTTTATATTTACATATTTACGTATATGTTCTCTCTCCCCTTGCTCCAAACCCTGGGAAAATCAGTCATTTAATCAATAAGAACTTGAGTGCCTACAATGCTCCACGCACTGTAAACTAGTTGAAGATATCAACTGTCCCTTTGTATATTCCTTCCACATGGCAGAGGTTAGGGATGCAGTGACTGTGCAATCTGGAAAATCCTTGTAAAATGTTTTGGCCCTCCCTTCATACCAGTGATGAAATCTGACTTTTTTCTTTTTCTTGGATGGTGCGATTGCAGCATCTTATTGTAGAATTTGGGTTTAGTATTTGGTCAGAGGATATATGTAGGTAAATATTAATATTTTTTAGCCTTTGTGTGTTATTTGCTGGTTTTGCTTTCTTTTCAAAATTTTAACTTTTCAATAATTTTAGCTTAAAAAGGTAATTTTGTATATTTATAGCATTAAATGATAAAATATATTGACATTATATAATACTAAACATATGTTTTATGCATTCTGAGTCTCTAAACTTTTTCTGTGTCATTTGCTGGCCTTCATGTGTTGTCTGTGACTTCCTTAGATCTCCTCCACTATTTCCCATTTCATTTCTCATGATATATCAAAACTGTGATGGGGAAAGTTGTGATATCTCCTGGACTCTGTCTTTATATCTCTAGCACCTAGAGCAGTTCCTGGAACACAGTAGCTGTTTAATAAATGATTATTAAATGAATTCAACAGAAGACTACTTCTATTTGTAGGGAGCTACTTCCAGGGGCCTGGAGCATTGTTCTTTAGGGACTCATTTGAATATAGTTGGAATGGACAGTAAATTCTCTGCTTCTCTAATTCTCTAAGGCACCTTCTTAGGACCTATTGCTATGCTAGAGATATCCCTAAGTCTAAGAGGAGAGGGAGGAGTATGTAACTGTGTGTGCGTGCATGTTTGTGTATGAATGCAGCTGGTGAATGTTGGCGTTCAGGTACTGAGATGAGGGGTTTGATGGGGCCTTTCTGACATTACCTCTGGTTCTGCATCATAACAACCTCTGCAGCATTCTTTGTTAAACACTTTATGTATGTTTTCTCCCTTGAGTCTCACAATAGCTTTGTGAGGCAAGCATGAGTATTCCATTTTTTATAGCTGAGCAAACTGAGGCTCATATTAAATGACTTGCCTAAAACCACAGAGCTTTTAGGTGTCAGAGGCAGAATTCTAATCCATATCCTCCCAGATTTCAGCTCTAGTATTTTAATGCACTATGCCACAGAGTCTCTCTAAACAAGTCTTTGTCTTGTCCATCTACCTTATGTCAGGAGAAAGGGATGGTTTTTGATCCTACAGTTGCTCCTTTCCTTCCTTATCTGGTTATTCCCTAGAGCAGTGATGGTGAACCTTTTAGAGATGGAGTGCCAGTCCCTGCCCTCACCCTACCCACCAGAACAAGTACTGTGCCAGCCTCCCCCAGAGACCAAGTGCCATGCTCCCCCCCCCACACTGAATGCCAGGTGTACCCTGTTCTCCCCCTTACTCTACACAGGGGAGGGAGGAAGCACTGTCATTAGGCTGCTGGGTGGAGGAGTGGGTGAAGTGAAGAATGTCCTTGGTGAGTGTAGAGAGAGGGAGGGGAGTGGCTAGATCACTCTGCTCCTTTTCAGCTCTGCTGCCTGTGATCCACCCACCCTACCCCCTGTGCGCTCCCATTGGCTGCTGGGCAAAGGGGATGAGAAAAAATGTCATCAGGTATGGTGGAGAGGGGGAGGGGAGCAGCTCTGCCTGAATCCCTCTGCCTTTCTAGTAATGAACTCAGGGGTGGGGGCAGAGGTGGGGGAGGGGGGAAGGTGTGGCCACATGTCCACAGAGAGTACTCTGTGCTATCCCCTGTGCCATAGGTTTGCCATCATTGCCCTAGAGTAATGGGCTAACAGTTCCTGCCTGACATTTAGATAGTATTTGTTCTATTACAACCCAGTTGGGTATGATGCCATTTTGCAGATAACACAACTGAGATTCAAAGTGACAAAGTGACTTGCACTGGCTATCCTATCTACCTGGAATGTTCTGCCTTCTCATCTCTACTTCTTAATTGTCTGACCTTCCTTCAAGACTTATCTCCATATTTTTCAGGAGGCCTTTCCTAGTCCCCTAGCTGCTAATGCTTCCTAATGACTTTGCAGAGACCTTCCATCTACTCTGTATATATCTTGTTCATCCCTAATTATTTACATATAGTCTCTCTGATTAGAATTATGGTTCTTAATGATAAAAACTTTTATTTTTGTTTGGGGCCTTTATTGGTGTCCCTGGCACTTATCATTGTACCTTATGCCATATGTAGGCACTTTATAAAATGACCCATATGGTCACATGAATGATAAGTGATGGAGTTGGTATTGGAACCTCGGATTTCCCTAAAACACATCTCTTTCCATGATATTGTAGGCAGAGAAGAGAGGGTCAATCATTGAGTTAAATTTGTGCCGTCTTATCTAGACCCAAAGAGCTGGAGCAACACTCCACAGGTGGGAGGGAGGGCTGTGTAATTGAGTGTCTAAGGAAGTGAGGGGAGGTCTGAAATGTTTCTAGGGTCTTTTGTTTTATTTTGTTTTACCTGGCCTTGGAAGAGGGGTAGGAAGTGGGGGTTCCATGACCCAATTCCCTTTGTTTATGGACAGATTCACCCAGTATAGTCCCCAGGAGTGGAAAGCATCTTAATGAAGGCATTATGGTATCCACTCATGGGTGATGAGCAAAAAACAATGAGTTTATTGGCCAGGGTAGGGAGTGATGGTCTTACTTTTCTTCTGTTTCATAGGAAAAGGTGGATTTTTCCAGTCTTATTTTTTCCTACATATTGGGAGGGTAGAGATCAGCATCTTCGCTTTCCTTTTGCCTGACATTTGGATCAGATGCTAGGTAGGTATCAATCTCAGATGTACACATTTTCAGTAAATTGAGAATTGGAACAATGTAATTTGTGCATAGTAGGGCTTTAAAGAATGTTTGTTGAATTCCTGAACTGAATGAAAAGGCTTGTTCTAGTTGTGGGGGTGGTGTAAAGGAAGCTGTGGGAGAGGCCTCAGGGGAAGGGGTAGTGAGTGGGGAGGAAATGATGGTTCTTCTGATGGAGAAACAAAGGCTCTGGGCCAGGGCAGGTTAAAGGGGAGATGAGGGGTAAGGTGGGGGAGGAGGTTGAGCTGTAAATTAAAACAATGGGATAGTAGAGCCAGGATGTCATCCAAAGGCAGAGGCTGGCAAAATCCCAAAATTGTCCGTGCTGAGTGGCAATCTGTGCCATGATGGGTGGAGACTAGGATTAAAGACAACCCTGGAAATTGCCTAAGGATTATGGGTGGGCATCAACTAGGACACAGGTTATTTCTGGGTCATGGCTGATTCTTCAGAGCAGCATCTGGCTCTTTGAGGATTTTGTATTATTCAGAGCAGAGCAGTTTGGGACAAAAGTAGATGACCCCCTACTTCTGTGTAATAAAATCTTGTGGCATGGTATGGTAGGAAGTACCTCTTTAGAGGGCTATAGAACCAGGGGATTTGGGTTCAAATGCCTCCTCAGTCAGTACCCAAGTAATAACATTTTTTGATTTGCTCTACCTTGGCCTCTATTTCCTCAACTGTCAACTGAGGGGATTGGCTTAGGTGATTTCTGTGATCTCTTCATCAATGATCCTAAGACCCTGCTCAGTGGGCTGACCTCAGAGATTTGTAGTAGTTGGCAGGGCTGGATTTTTTGCTGATAGGTTTGAATCTCGTTGTAATTAATGCTCACCATTCACTTTAGAGCAGAATTCAGTAGGAGGCCAATTAACTTTGGCCAAAAATTATTGACATACCATAAGGACTTCCTTTGAAGGTGGCATCTTCTATGAGATTCTGTAGTACACCACCATGTTTTATAAAAATTATTTTCTCCATCACCTCCCTGAGAATCGTCAAGAAACATTGGTAGAGACACTGGATTGGAAGTAGAGATTTGTGGAGTTCGTGGTTTTGTGACTTCAATCCAGATCATTTCACCTTTTCTGAGTCTCTTTCCCCTACCTTTAAAATGGGGCTATTTCCATTTTCTACTTCACAGAGAAGTTGTGAGAGAGATACTTTGTAAACCTTACTTCAGATTTTTGTTTTTGCTTTTGTTTTGTCCAGACCTCTGATTTCACTGGTATAAGGGGGCTTCCAACAAAGGAAACCTATTTCACCAGTACAGAATGGCATCTTCTCTGAAACTTAAAATGTTCCTGAGGTGCCTGAGGCACAAAAAGATTAGGTGACTTAACCAGAATCACACAATCAGAATGTCAAGAGGCAAAATCTGAACGTAGACTTCCTGATTCTGAGGCCAGCACCCTATCCACTTAAATTTTTTTAAAAATTGGAATAATTCTCTTCTTAAGGGACAGCTCTATGGGAGAAGGAAGGGGGAAGCTAGATGGAGGGAAATGTATGTAACAAAAATAAACGATATCAATAACATGCATTTTTAAATTAGAAAAGCAAAGTGTGCATATTATTCACAGTCTCTTGTAGGATGCTCTTTTTCTCTTCTACTTTATATATGGAAATATTCATTTTATTTTGATATTTGTTCAATTCAGGATGAAAAAAATTACATGCCATGCTTTCTTATAAACCTTAACAGAGCCATTAAAATGGGGGTTAGCTTTTGCTGTGACTTTGGTCAGGTGTTTTCCCCTCTTTGGGCTTCAGTTTCTCCTCTGTAAAGTGAGGTATTTGTATTAGATGCTTACTAAGAACTTCTCTAGGTCTGATATTCCGAGTTTGATTCTCAGTATGATATGTGATGAGTTTCAGAACCAGAACTAGTGAAGTTAGGACTGCTGAGAATATTTGTGGGCTGGGAGGATTTTCATAACAATTTACTAGATTGTTATCAAGAAATTTGTCTAGTCTGAAGATACACCATACCTGCTGGCTACTTTGCATTGCTTTCCCAGGGCTGAGGTTTCCAGGAATGAACCCTCTTCCCATTGGCAGATGGGTTGAGTCATGACCTTGAACCCACACATTCCCAGTTACTTGTAGGAGGTGGTAGAAAGCAGTATAGGAGACACACTGGGAAAACAGCACAGTTTGAGAACAATTAGCATCTTCTATCAGACTCCAAGTTGAGCAAGGTGCCAACCGGTGTGGTGTGTCACTTGAGAGGAGAATGTATCCCTAATAGGGATTTCAGGGGACAGCTGGCAGATTCATGGGGGATTGAGGATGTTCTCATTCCGGGTTGGGAGAGAAGGACCCAAGAGACTTTTTTTCTTCTGAGGCTGACCTAAGGGATGAGGAAGGGGCCAGAGTTTTTTGTGTCCCATAGAGTTCTCATATTGAAATTGTTAAAAGATTTTGCCTCTGGAAATTAAAACAGGACCTGCCTTAACCCTCATCCACAACTACCATTTCTTCCTTGTCCCAAATGGTGAGGTCAGAAGGGCTACTGTCTTCTACGAATAGGAATATTTAACTTTCACCATGCTGGCTTTCTTTGCTTTGCTGTAGATCATACACTGAGCCTCCTCTTCCTTCTCCAGGCAGCCACTGAGTCTGGGTTCATTGCTGGGTGTGTATGGGGAGGTGGGGGAGAGACAAGGGGTGGTGAGTTATAAAAGCCTGGCTAGCCCTACCAGTAGAGTCTTGTATGGAAGGGTGGAGGCAGGAGATGAGCGGCTTGCTGCTCATTATTTATTATGCTAAAATTTGGAGTTACCTTAGTTATAATTTTCCTGTTGTTAGGATCATAAATCAAGTTGGGTAACTCTCTACCTCCCTGGTTTGCTCATTCCTGGCCAGTAAGCACCAAAAACAGCTTGCAAGTTCACCGCCAAGTTTTAAGACTGCCCTCCTGATCCTGGGAGGATGACAGTTTGTAGGGAGGAGGTGATTTATAGGCTCTGTTTTGTGGGTTTAATTGGGAATTTACACGATCATTTGTGGCTACATGATTATCTTGGAATATCTTAAGGGAGATCTGGAGCAGCTGTTTGTGCAGCCCCTGGGGTACATACCAACCTTCTTTGCTGTCTCTAGAGTTGCTTCACTTCTGTGTAGGGTTGGAGAAGTGGTTTGATCTTCTCCCCAAAGGCTAAAGGTCAAATGACTCATAAATAGAAGAATGATTTTTCACCCTGGAACTTGGGCTGCTGCCATCAACTTGTCTGAGGAGCCAGGAGTCTTGGGGCTTTGGTCCTGATGAACTGAGTTGGCCCTGAGCTCAGCTGGCATCACCCAGAGCCTCTGACCTCTGGCTGAAGAAAAGCTCCCAAACTCTGGGAAAACCAAAGCGTTCTAGCAACAGAGACTTCCACCTGGACTGGATGGCCAAATCCATTTAGTCCAACCAACTTCTTTTACAGATGAGGAAGCTGAGACTTAGGGAGGTAAAGAGATGAGTCCAGTGCCCACTGGGGCCAACAGGAGCCGGAGTTAAAAGTAAACACAGGAGTGGGTGTGGGGGTAAACCTGAGACAGAAGAGAAAGGGGATGAGTGGATTAAACATCTTATGATTATTTCATTCCCCCTTCCCTAGTAGCTAGGGTATTCCTTAGAAGGCACGAAAAGCTAGCTCTGAGAATTGAATTATTTACCCTGACTGTGTTTACTTTTAACCTCCAGCTCCTAAGTCAATATCAATTTTTCCCCACTTAGGTCCCTTGGCTCCCATAGACAGGCAGTTTTGCACAACGTGATTTTTCCAGCATTGGGGCAGTGTTAATTTCCAGTGTATCAGGGGAATAAATTACCTTGGCAGACAGAGCAAGATGAAGGAGATGCCTATTGTGGAGGCTTATGTATTTGTTTTTGCCTGGCATTGTGGTTCCCCCTCCCAGGGCTCTGCCTGGGCATTGTCAAGCTAATCAGCAACAGAGAGTTTTTTCAGACTCCCCAATTCTCCCGCAGCTCCCCGCCCCTGCTGTTGCTTCAGGTGCTGCCCAAACTGCTTATTCAGTGTGAGAAGATTTTCGAACAAATCAGTGACAATCATCTGGGCTTCGGAACAGAATATGACTAAACTAGTAACTACTCTTATCTGCTCCCACATCACTCCAGCGAGTCTCGGTAGAGGCTTCTGGTTTGATGAGAACGCCAGACTGAAGAGGCTTTGGAGGTTTGAGCTGCACTTTTGAAATACGTTTGCTCAGTAATATTTAAGATGGTATTCTGACTAGAGAATGAGTCAACTTGGAAGACCTGAATTCAGGTCCTACCTTGGCCACATACAAAGTCAAAAAAACAATAGACACAAAGACAATATGAACAGAATACATAAACTTTCCCTTGGGACCAGTGTGACCCCAGACAAATCATTCAACATTTGAGTGGTCAAGGTCAGTATAGTCAAACTTAAATGGAAACAGATCCCTAGGAAGCAGCTGGGTATCTCAGTGAATAGCGATGATCCTAGGTTCAAATCTGGCCTCTGACATTTCCTAGCTCAGTGACCCTGGGCAAGTCACTTAACCCCCATTGTCTAGCCCTTACCACTCTTCTGCCTTAGAATTGATTCTAAGGTGGCAGGTAAGGTTTTTTTTTTTTTTTAAAGCAAGAAACAGATTCCTACTGGGCACTAATTCACTTAGAAAAGCACAAATTAACAATATCTGTCTTTGGTTGTATATTTATTTATTTTGTTAAGCATTTTCCAATTACATTTTAATTCCATGGTTCCTACCCCAATGCTGCACTAGTTTGGGAAATTCTGTCCTAGAGAGTTTCCTAGAGCGTTTCCTAGAGCAGATTGTCCTACTGCAGCATTGGGGTAGGAAAGGTTTCACAAAGGATTAGGGGAATATTCAGTAAATAACTATATTTCTCTATTGAAATATTCCAGAAATTCTGAATTGATTTTTTTATTAAAGAGATTTTAAAGTTTTTAATGTATTCTTAGAGAAGAAAAGTTAGCTAGTCTTTTTATTTCATATGTAAATATACATGGAAAGATATAGAATTTATTGCTTTTCTTATTAGGGATGTAGGAAGATTTACTGAAAAGCTAGGGAATATAGGAACTAAAAGAGGGGGATAACCCCTACTCTTTATAGAAAAGGAGCTTACCTGCATTGACAGAGAGAGTTTCCTCATCTGGGAGTTCCTTAAGTCAACAAAATCATAGACTTATCCCTTATCCCTCTTTATGATTAGATGTCATTGGGAGATGAGACAGATAACATCTTCTCTGTTCTGCAACTATGGACTTGATTGAGATGGCAGACACGGAAGGCAAGGAGTTGCCCTGTACTGTCTTCTATGCCTTCTCTGAGGTCACAGAACGCAATTTTCTTGTCAAACAGCATTTCACATCTCCATGAATAATCATGTCAATCGGTCTGTAATTAATGATGCTAATAAGACTCCTTTTAGTTTTATTGCTGTTACTGATCCTCCCTGATCCTCCTTAGGAAGAATGCCTCATAATTAATAGCTAACACCAGGTGATCTCTTTACTTCTCTGGAGTTTCCATAGTTGTCTGTCCCAGGCCAGTCAAGTTCTAGAGATCTTGGCTTTCATAGCTCACCTGTCCCTGAGCCACTGAACCTTCTATACCCTTCCTGGGAACTCCTTGCCAATCCTCAAGATGTGAGCACACAATTTCCATTCTGGCTCTCAACTCCTGTCTCATTCCTTCTTTCCCCAAAAGGAGTTTCTTTTCCTCTGGACCTAGAACCAGAAGGGTTCTTTTTGTTGTTGTTCAAATGTTTTTCGTCATGTCTGACTCTTTGTGATCACATTTGGGGTTTTCTTGGCAAAGAGACTAGAGTAGTTTGCCACTTCTTTCTTCAGCTTATTTTACAGATGAGGAAACTGAGGCAAACCACGTTGTGACTTGTCCAGAATCATACAGCTCATGTCTGAGGCCAGAATTGAACTCTAGAAGATGAGCCTTCCTGACTCCAAGTCTGGTACTCTATCCACTGTATCATCCAGTGGCTTTAGAAGGGTCCTTAGAAACTTTTAATAGGGGCAGCTGGGTGGTTCAGTGGATTGAGAGCCAGACCTAGAACCAGGAGGTCCTAGGTTCAAATCTGGCTTTTGACACTTCCTAGCTGTGTGACCCTGGGCAAGTCACTTAACCCCCATTGCCTAGCCCTTACCACTCTTCTGCCTTGGAGCCAATACACAGTATTGACTCCAAGACAGAAGGTAAGGGTTTCAACAAACAAACAAATAAAATATTAATAATCAATGAGTACTTGTGAAGTCCTAGGTAGAGGAGCTGTTCTGACCCCTTCCTTTGACAGAGGAAGAAACTGAGTCACATTCACATTGTAAAGAGCGTGGGGAACTGGACCTCATCCCTTCTGACTTCAAATTCAATGCTTTTTCCATTATACATATTGCCCCATCTTTCCACAAACCCCTTAGGGAAAAATTGGGATGGGCTGTTTTAGGATCTAGCATCTGTTGGTGGTTAAAAACTCCATTTTATAAGAGTGTTCTCCATTCCACCACTGCCATCTTTTTGCCAGGGACAAAGATAGGTTAAGACCTAACTGACGAAATTAAGCTGACCCCACTGCTTTCATGGTATGTTTTGGGCTCATAATAGTAGATACTTCAGGATGAGCACTCTGGAAAAGGAAAACTGATTAAATATAACCATTTTATAGAAACATAGGGGCCTTAAAAAAACAAAACACCTTTCCTTGTGTCTTAGAATCAATACGTGTATTTGTTCCAAGGCAGAAGAGTAGTAAAGCCCAGGGAATGGGGATTAAGTGACTTGCTCAGGGTCACAAAGCTAGAAAGTCTTTGAGGCCAGATTTGAAAACAATGTTTCTGGATCTGGCGATCAATTCACTGAGCCACTTAGCTGCTCTCTCCCCCATAGGGACCTTTTTGAAAAGGGACAGTGGATAGTGGAAAGATGGGGAGAAGAACCACAGGATCATAGATTTAGAGCAGTCAGAGACTTTAGAGATTCTATATTCTAGGATTCCTTACCCTGGAGTCCATAGTCTACTTGATGCTTCAAGGATAGCTTTCAAGGAATCCATGAATTTAGATGGAGGGAAAGTACATCTCCATTTAAATTTAATTGATTTCATTTATAGACCTATGTATTTTATTTTATGCATTTTAAAACATTCTAAGAAAGAGTCCATTGGCTCCATGTAGCTGCCAGAGGGGTCCATAAACTCTATTGGCTCCCTCCAGGATCAAACATAAAATCCTCTGACACTTCAAGCTCTCCTTAGTCTGGCCTGCTACTTTTATCATTATTCTGAGATCTAGTGATATAGGCCTCAGAATTAGGGTTAGAAAAATTCCATCTTTCAGCTCTGGGCATTTTCCTTTGTTCTCTCTCACACTTAGAACTATCTCCCTCCTTAGGTCCACGTCTTCCTAGCTTTCCTTCAATTCTCAGCTAAAGTCCTGCTTTCTATGAGAAGCCTTTCCTGATCCTCCTTCATACTAGTGCCTTTTTTGTTCATAGAATGGTTCCATGTTGCCTCTGTCATTGGACTCTGAGCTCCTTGAGAACAGAGACTGTCTTGTCTTTCTTTATTATGCCTAACATGTAGCACGGTGCCTTGCACATAGTAGTTGCTTAATAAATGCTATTTGACTGACAGTGGGTAAATTTACTCTCAGTCTTCTGTTGGAAATGTAAAAATACACATTCCCTTACTAATCCCTGTGCCTAATTACTCAGAACTTTGGGTGAAGCTGTATAGAAGGGGCACAGATATGTTTTATAAATACAAGAACCATAAAATCATAGATTAAGAACTGTGTGGAGCCTTCGATATCACCAAATCCAACCTTAATTAAAAAAATAAACAAGAAAAGGAGCATAGAGGAGCCAGACACTCTTCTAAAGGGAGAGAGATTTGGACAGGTAGAGAAAGAATTCATCTCAGGCTTAGCTATGGATCACCTGGACAGCTGTGCAAGAGAGGGATTATTAGCACATTTCAGAGTGAGATGGACATTATAGTGGTTTCATTGGGCATTCATAGGATCATAAAATATAGAGGTGGAAGGGAGCCGATTTATTCCAACCTTCTGATTTTAAGATTGAAGAAAATGAGGTCAGGAGAAAAGAAGGGACTTTTCAAGGTTACATAGGTTGCAGAGATTTGAACTCATATCTTCTAAATCCAAATTCCATTGACCTTTCCTCTTCACCATGATAATATATTATTCCTGCTCATATTGGAATTGCCATTCCAATATTTGTGGATAGTTGTGTGGATGGGGTGAAGGAGTGTGGAAGAAGACCTAAAAGCTTAGTGGAGACAATGCAGAGAATCAAAGATATTAGTATGAACAAATTGATACTCCTTCCAGGGGAGAGTGATCTCTCTGGAGACAAGAACTACATACAGAAAGCAGTATAGGGTAATAGGTCTAGCACAAGACATTTGGGTTTAAGTTTAGCCTATGCTTCCTTTACTTACTGTGTGACATTTAGCAAATCACTTTATCTCTTGGGATTTCCCTTTCTTGTTTTTTAAGTTAAGGATTGGACTTGGTGATCTCTAAGATCCCTTACCTTAATCTATGATTATATAGTTCCTGGATTTATAAAAGCTATCTCTACACCTCCTTTATGTACACTTACCCAGAGTTCTGAGTAATTAGGCTCAGGGGTTAGGGGCTGAGTGGTGGGGTGGTAGAAAGTATTTTAAGAATATACCAACAAACAAGGAGAAGGAGGAGCTAGTTGGCACAATGGTTTGAGACCTCCAGATCTGGAACTAGGAGGACCTGTTTTCAAATTTGGCTTCAGACACTTCCTAGCTTTGTGACCCTGGGCAAGTCACTTAACCCCAATTGCCTAGGTATTATTGCCTTAGAACTGATACTTAGTATTGATTCTAAGACAGAAGATAAGGATTAAAATAAAACAAAGTAACAAAGAGAAGTTACCTGGCTGGAATCTGATAGGACTGAGATTGGATTGGAACAATTCTCTTCTTTATAAAGAATATATATTTATATGTATATATCACACACACACACACACACACACACACACACACACTGACCCATAGACAGATAGGGTTTCTGGGTGCCAAATCAAGATTCCAGCATCAGTCCACAAGCTTGCATGATGTAATGAATCGGTGCCCAACAAAGACAAAGGAGTGGGGGAGGGGGGTGTCACTAAACCATATATAAGGATTCCTGCAAGGGCATACTGATTTAGAAAACCACACATTAACATTATCTGTGTTCTACTACATTAAAAAATATTTTAAGTATTTCCCAACTTGATTTTAATCTAGTTCAGGCTGCAGTCAGTAGTGGTATGGGTTACACTGGGTCCTGTTTGACATCTCTGGTATTGTGGATAGAGTGCTAGACTTGGAGTCCTGAAAATATGGGTTCAAATTCCAATTCTGGCCCTAGTTGTCTGACCATGGGCAAACCACTGAACAATCTATGTCCTTCATATATACAATGTGGTTGATAAAGATAACCCACCCTGGATTGTTATCAAGTTCCATTGAGGGAATATATATAAAGGATTTTGAACCTTTAAAAAGTACTATGCAGGTGACTCAAACACCTTGTAAAAAGTAGCAGCTATTATTAGCTTTTCCTTTATTCTATAAGTCATAATATGAATTCAGTCTCAGAGCATACATGAGGGGAAAAAAAGAGCATTAGAATGTATCTTCTTACTTCAGAAGATAGGATTGATCTTCTCCATTTACCCCAGGAGTTCTCAAAGGCTGCCTTTCCTAATTATGTCTCCATTATTTATTTATTTGTTTTTATTTTAATTTATTTTTTCCCTTGGCTACAAGAATCATATTCTTTCCCTCCTTTCCCTCCCCTCCCCCTTCCCATAGCTGACGCAGAATTTCACTGGGTATTACATGTGTCCTTGATCAAAACCTATTTCCCATGTTGTTGATATGTGCACCAGGGTGATCGTTTAGAGCCTATATCCCAAATCATATCCCCATTGACCCTTGTGATCAAACAGTTATTTTTCTTCTGTGTTTCTGCTCCCACAGTTTTTTCTCTGGATGTGAATAGTGTTCTTTCTCATAAGTCCTTCAGAATTGTCCTGGATCACTGAATTGCCACCAATGGAGAAGTCTATTACATTCAATTGTGCCACAGTGTATCGGTCTCTGTGTACAATGTTCTCCTGCTTCTGCTCCTTTCACTCTGCATCAATTCCTGGAAGTCATTCTAGTTCACATGGAATTCCTCCCGTTCATTATTCCTTTGAGCACAATAGTATTGCATCACCATCAGTTACCACAATTTGTTCAGCCATTCTCCAAATGAAGGGCTTCCCCCCATTATGTCTCCATTTTTAAAGATAGAAAGCTTCTGAGAGCAATGATTCAATTTTTTTGTTTCCTCTCTGCTCTTAAAAGGACTTCAAGCACTTGTCATATGAAGCCATGCCATGGGTTTTAGGGCAGGCAGACCTAGAGGTCATCTAGACTACGGATCCCAATTCCTTTTTGTGTGCATGTGTAAAAGGTCTATTTGGTAGTCTGGTGAAAGCCACAGACCCATTTTCAGAATAATGCTTGCTTTTTTTTTTTAATTCATAATTGAAGTAAGTGCTAAAGTACAGTTAGAGGTAAGTAAAAATAGATAAAATTCTATCTCCTCCATTCATGGACCTCATGAGGACTAAGAACCTCCAGTCTAGTCCAGCTTCCTCATCTTATGGGAGAGAGTGGAGAACCATGACTTATCCAACATTATACAGATAATAAATAGCAGAATTAAATTTGAATCTTTAGACTCAGTGCTCTTTCTACAATGCTAGACTGCCACTGAATCTCTCAAGTGTCACATGATTTGGACTTTAATTATATAGTATCTTACATTTATCATAATTTCATATGGTGGTATAGTAGATAGAGTGCTGGGCCTGAAGTCAGGAAAACCTGAATTTAAATCTGGTCTCAGACACACTAACTGTGTGACTGGGCAAATTACTTAACTTTTTTGCCTCGGTTTCCTCAACTGTAATATGGGGATAATAATAGCACTTACCTTACAAAGTAATTGTAAGGATCAAAAAAGGTAATATTTATAAACCTTTTTGGCACAGTGCTTGGCTATATAAATGCTTGTTCCTTCCCCACCCTCTATTCCTTATATCCCCATTTACCATTTATTGTATACTCTTGAAAATAAGTACCATGTTTTATTACACTCCACATGGTTACTATTCCATAAAGGTTTGATTAGAGGAATCAGGGGTCTTCATAATAAGGAACTGTAGGAAGCCTCAGAACTCCTACCAAGAGTCACCTGTGAGAAGTGTTGCCTAGCCATTATTAAGAATATTTTCACTTTGGTGAAACTCAGTTTCCCCCTTAAGATAGCATCTCATCTTAGTCTCTTTAGTGGTCATTCATTCTATCCTGAAGGTCTCATCTTCATTTCTAGAAGTCTATGGGCTTGGGTTGTATCAGGACTAGTTTCCTACTCAGAAACAGATTTCTTGTCTTCTCCTATTTTGGGCCCATTTTTCCTGTTCCCTAAATTCTTATTTTCTATTTGGAGGGAGTAGTTCTCAGATTATTTGTAGTGCAGAGATGAAGGACTACTAGGAGCCCAATGAATAGCTAAGGATTTCCGAATTTAGGTTACCAGATCCACCCACTTCCTCAGGTTCTTTTTGACTCATCTACCTTGGACCTCCAGGGGAGTGAGTTTCCAGAAGCCTATCATTAGTGTTTACCATACTAAGCTACTTTAAATATATAGCAAACATAATTTCTGCCCAAAAAAAGAAGCAGGCCACTCATAATGTTCCCTTTCTGGAAGACTGGGTGTAAGAATTCAACCCTTGACAAGTGTCTCTGAACTTAGAAATAAAAGGAAGTGGCTTGTGATTCATTGCTAAACCAAGGCACTTTTGAACCCTCGATGGTGGGTAAATTAAAGTGCTTGCCATCCTACAGAAACTTTTGGTGGCTGTGTGGTTTAGGTAGGGTGCTATATTAAAAAGAAGGTTAGATTTGGGGTTAGAAGACCTGGGTGAAGCATTACTACCATCCCACCTCTGACATTTACTAGCTGTATAATCATGGGCAAGTCAGGGAGCCCTAGACCTCCTACAAAGAGTCACCAGTGACCGCTTATTTTTCCCAGGGTCACTTCCAGAACCCCTCTCCACCCCTTTTTGGAATTCTCTCTCTCTGTCTCTGTCTGTCTGTCTCTTTCTCTGTCTTTCTCTCTCTCTTCTCTCCTTTCTGTTTCTCTCTCCTCTCTCCTCTTTTTCTCTGACTCTGTCTCTCCTCTTTCCTTTCTCTGTCTCTCTGTATCTCTCCTCTATCTGTTTCTCTCTGTCTCTCTCTGTCTCTGTCTCTCTGTCTCTGTTTCTGTCTCCTCTCTCCTCTCTGTCTCTCGGTCTATGTCTCTGTCTGTCTGGGTCTCTGTCTGTCTTGTCTGTCTGTCTCTGTCTGTCTCTGTCTCTGTCTGTCTCTGTCTCTGTCTCTCTCTGTCTCTGTCTCTCTCTGTCTGTCTGTCTGTCTGTCTCTCTGTCTCTCTGTCTGTCTGTCTGTCTGTCTCTCTCTGTCTGTCTGTCTCTCTCTCTAATAGAGGTAATTCTTGCACTGCCCACCTCAGAGGATTGTTGTAAACCCTCATGTTCCCTGGGCAGTGAGTGGCACCTTTTGCTATACTGTAGAATGAACCTAAAAAGATGCTTGCATGTTCTTTTGTAACCAGGGTAGAATGAACCTCTTACAATAGACTATTTTGCAACTTATGCCTCATGCCAGGCCACCAAGAAGAGTTCCAGGCACTGTGGTTCTTTCCATTTTCCCCAAAATTCAAAAAGCACATTGCCTCAATTTCCCAGAATTGGGGTGCTTCTTGCTTCTGGTACATGTATATGTATGTGTGTAATTTTAGCCTGCTTTGGTCTACAATCCATTTAGCTAGAAAGCACAGATGAGTTAATGTAAAGGAGTTAACAACAGAATATAACCTTAGGTTTTAGAGTTAGAAATGACTTTGGAAATCCTCCGGGCCAGGAGTTCTTAACCTAAGCTCCATGGACAAATTTCAGGGGTAGGGGTAGTGTCTTTGAATCTGGATAGGGAAAAAAAAAGTGATCACCTTATTTTCATTAATCCTAGCTGAAATTTAGCAGTTGTTTCAATAATTTTAAAATATCCTGAGAAGGGGTTCACAGGCTCAACCAAAAGAGGTCCATGATACACACAGAAAAGTTAAGAACTCTTGTTCTTTTCTGACCCCCATCCCCTTTTTTGCAGTTGAGGAAACTGTGAGCCAGGAAGGAAGAGAGACTTGCCAAGGTAACAAAGGTGACAGTCAGAACCCAGCCCTAAATACCCTGACTCAAAATCCAGGAGTCTTTCTACTGCATTGTTTTAAATGGACAGTGAAGATTTCAAAGCAGGTCATATCCTGCCTTCATCAATCCTAACTTTACTTAAAAATGTCCCCCAGGCTAGGATTCTTGTTTTTGCTTCACAAGGGGCCATCCCTGCTTTAATCAGTCCCAGAAGCTCTGGTAATCCCTCTCCTGACCCTAGCCTGCCCAGGATATCTGACCAGACTGCCAAGAAAATGGTGCCCATGATCCATCTCTCAGTGATTCATTTTTTTTTGGTCTTTATTAAATGTGCTAATGAAAAGGAAAACAGTCTATAAAACACCTGGCTAATATCAAATCAAGCAGTTAACCACCAAAAAGAGCCCTGAACCCCAGTCCCAGAGCTTTATTGTTCTCTTCCCTCTGGCCTCTCTGCTGCTTTCTTCTGTAAATTGCTCTTCTTTCTGCCTAGTATTCCTAAAGCACAGAAATGTACCCTTGAGCAATGGCATGTATGTGAGAGAAAGCAGAACATATGATGGCTTGAGATTTCCCAAATACCAACATTAGGCTGATCTCGCTTTCCTTAGGTCATCAGGTTTGAGACTAGTAAAAGTAATCTTATAATATCAGCAACCAAATTCAGGAATATTTCAGAATTAGATGAAGTTATTAAACAGCCAGTGGCATAAGGATGTTAACCTTGGGGAAAAGGAAGTGGGACCCTCTTAGACTCAGAGTTTTGTCATGATATATAGATGGAAGCTTTAGATTTGTGTCAGATAAATGAGAGGTTCTCAAAGTTTGGAACTGGAAAGGACCTTAGAGATCATTTCATCTAACCTCCTCTACAAGTAGAGAGATGAAGGTCCTGAGAGTAAGGAGTTAAATTACTCATCAAAAGTCACACAGGCAGAGAACTCAAATTTGAACCCTGGGCCTCACTTTCTAAATCCAGGGCCCTTTGATAGGCACATATTTTGGAATTCTCAGAATTCAAATCTCTAACTCCAGCCTACTGTGAAGTCTCAAGGAGTCTACAGCTAAAGGGAAAATGTAGAGGACAAAACAAGTCCTCAATAGGATATTCTTAAACATTTAGTATGGTATATATAGTACAATGAGCACTGAACTGTAAGCCCGGGAGGCACAGGATCAAATCCCCCCTTTGATGCTAGATATCCAAAACTTTAATTTGTCAGCCTCAGTTTTCACACCTGTAAAATTTTGGGCAATAGTTCCTGTAGTCCTTACCTCACATAGTTGTCACTTTGAAGGAGGGCATAACACAGTAAAGTGTTTTGCAAAACTCTTAAATCACTGTTACATACATTAGTTAATAATAACTGGACACCCCCATCCAGAGCTGTGCAACTACCCCCACAGGTTAGTCTCTGGTGCAACCAGTATTTACACACAATCTCTGTTTTGGAAGTAATTAATCTCCAACTGTAGGAGCCTCTTTGTGATGTAAAGCAAGTGCAGACACTTTTGTGTAAACACAAAGATTAGCATATTTACAAACTGGTAGATGTTACTTTGATCAGTCCCAGCTCCTAGTGAAAAGGCCGGCTGGCCCTTCAGGGCGGCTCTGCTAGTCACAAAAGCAGCTAATCCCTTTGACACTATTCTCAGATCCATATTTAGAATTCTGACTATTTTCTACATCCACTTGAGCTCCTCGCAGGGTTTGTTTAGTAACTGGCCCTGCCTCTCTTTACTCTCACTAGTGACTCATAAGTTCTTGTTCTTTCCAAAGGCATCCCTGCAAAATTCCAAAGTAGCAAATGACCCGAGTGAAAACCCTTAAACTCACACAGATTTAATCACTAAGGCAAATTGGAACCACTTGAGGTCAGGTTGTGATGTACGCTCTCTCTCTCTCTCTCTCTCTCTCTCTCTCTCTCTCTCTCTCTCTCTCTCTCTCTCTCTCTCTGTCTCTGTCTGTCTGTCTGTCTGTCTGTCTGTCTGTCTGTCTGTCTGTCTGTCTGTCTCTGTCTGTCTGTCTGTCTGTCTGTCTGTCTGTCTGTCTGTTTGTCTCTCCTTCTCCCCCCTTACACTTTTCCCTTCTTTCCCCATTGCCTCTTTCCTTTTAAGTGGCTTAGTTATGGTTGGTGAGAAATGTAGCCATGGATGCCAGAGGTGGCTGAGGCAGGAGAGGGGAAAGTGTTAACTATTCTTTTTAGCTTTATTGGATTATGAATTCACTGGAACATCTCACCTAAGGAATTTAAAAAGGTTTAAGGTAGCCCCAGCTACTTTCACTGGGTGGAGCTCAGCTGTGTGCAGTACCTTCTTGACAAAATGAGGTGTTTATTTTCACCCCCTCCAGGCACACCAGTAAGGAAAAAGGAAGATCAGTATATTTCTTTCACAGAGAAACAATCAGACATGATCTGTGTTATGATCTTTTCTCAAGCAAATGCAAACAGATGAGCTATTAAAATACAGAAACTGATACAGGGTCGCAGCCTAGCCCAGGAGGCCCTGGGAGTTGGTATCTGTTCCTGATAAAAATCTGCATTGGGGTTTTGAAGAATGAATCATAAAGGAAGTTCACTTCGATTTCATGATCCAACTAAGCTAAATAGTAGCAGGAGGAGGGAGGGAGGGGGGAAATCCCCAAACTTGTCCTTTTAATTAAAGGGGGCAATTCCTTTGATTTGGGGGGGGGGCTGCAACAGCTATTTTACTGGAATCTGATTCACTCTTCACAATCAATACGATTCTGGCAAACTGGAAAAATAAATTTGTAAAATCCAGGGAAAATACTTAGGGTTGGGGAAAACCATGCAAACCATGGGGTGTGTGTGTGTGTGTGTGTGTGTGTGAGCAAATGTACTCTTCTCCTTTCCAACTTCTATGATTATGCTTCAATACTTCAGGAGGAATACTTCAACTGGAAATAAATTTGATATTTATTTTTCTGTGAACTTCAATAAGGAAAAGTGGTGGACTTTTCTTTAAAGAGCCTTTTGGACAAATTAGATCCTCCCAGGCCCCCCTTTCTCGTTCCAAGAGGCACCCTGGAAGTAAGTCAGCTTTCCGATCATTAACAGGGTCTTGATGCTGATAGCCATTGCTGACCAGGTTGTTCAGTGTGCCTTGGAAGAGGTGTTTTGAGAACCATTGTCCCTGGGGCTGGGTTTCCCGCCCCACTCAAGCTCAGGGCCTTCTAATGAAGGATGTTCAGGTTGAGCTGGTGAACCTTCTTCAAGCTTCTCTGACGACTGAGGGTTGAAGCCGAGGGGTAGGGCTTGAGCCCCTTTCGGCCCCCACCACGAGTAGCACACTTTGTTCCTAAGTACGTAAAGTAACTTCGGTCTCTGGGGGCTTGCTGGTGAAACGAAATCTCGGAGACTCTCCGAGATGTCCAGAGATAAGGGCACTTCTAATCCCCAGGTCCCGCGGGTACTGGGGGAGAAGGAATTCACCTATACATCATCACGTCGTTATTAGCCGGCGGGGACCGCAGCAAACCCAGGGCAAACATTTTCCACTGAGTCAAGCGCAGAGACTTGGCAGTGTTAAGAAAATACCCTCTAGCGATGTGTTATTTTAGTCTGAAACAAAAACCGACATGAATGGCGGGGTGGAAACAGAGGGGCATTGTTCTCCCCCTCCCTGTGAACTCCCAGGCTGCTCTGAAATGAAAATCCAACAAACTTAGATGTAAATACCATCCTGCAAACAGGAGCCCTCCAGTGTCCACACCGACTGATTTGGGGGCGGGGCTGTGAGGGGAGAAGCCGGCCGGCCTCTTCTTTGGATAGAAGATGCACTTTGGGTACTCAGTTTAGAGGCAGGAAAGCTGAAGGCTTTATCTGGTTAAAAGCGGGGTGCTGAGTGACTTCCACGGAGGGAGGGAAGTCACCTGTACCTTTGAACCAGAGAGACTCCCGAGCATCATGCATGGATGGGGAGAGGAAACAACCTGTAATTCTAAAATAACGAAGTTGAGGGGTTGGGAACCTACCCCCCCCCCCCTTAAACGGGTGAATGTTTTGACACTGGACTATTCTCTAGTTCCTTGGCCACCAAAACATGGGTAACTTAGCTACTGGGGCCAAGTCCCCCTCCTCTGCCCCCTTTCCACCTGCATTTCGGTGGACTTGGGGTGAGGAAGTCCTGAGTTCAAATCCATACTCAGACACTTACTAGCAGTGAGACTCTAGCCAAGTCATTTAACCTTGAGGAGTCTTGCTTTCTTCATCTGTAAAAAAAAAAAAGTAATAATAACACCTACCTTCCTTGGGTTGTTATGAGCTTAAAAAGAGATCATATTTATGAAGTGTTTTGCAAACTTTAATGCTATTATTATTAACCATAGATAGGTTGGGCTCTCCAGCTTCTGTCTCTTTGGAAAAAGGTGTTTTAGTCCTGAGGCACTTTCTCCTGTTGCTGGGGATCTTGTGCAGCTTTATAGAGAGTACATCCCCCCTCCCAAAACCCTATCCTATAATAATAGTAACAATAGCTCACATTTATCTAGTGCTTACTATACTGTGCTAAGTGCTTTATGATTCTATCTCATTTGATCCTCACAATAACCCTGGGAAGTAGGTACTACTATTATCCCTATTTTAGCAATAAGGAAACTGAGGCAAATGGAATTTAAATGGCATGCTCAGGGTCTTATAGCTAGTGCCTGAGGCAGGATTTGAACTCAGATTTTCCTGACTTCAGGCCTGGGCTTCACTGTATCCTCAGCTGCCCATATGGTGTCCCCCCTTTAAAGAAGCCCTGTAATATATAATCAAGGAAGATCAGGGCTAGAAAGGACCCTTGGAGAACTGTTGAAGGCAACCCCTTCATTTTTTTATGTGTGGGAGGGGAGATAAAACTGAGGTCCACCAGAGGAAAAGACATGTAGTAAGTAGTAGAGCTATATTCAAAACTTGGTCTTCTGGTTCTGAAACTCCTGCTATTTCCATTGCCCAGAAGTCGTCTTTCTACTTGTGAAGAAAAATAGAAAATTGCTCTTGGAATTGGAAGGCTTGAGTTCAAATACTAGCTCAGCCACTTAATTGTAGTGGGACAATTCAGTTCTCTGGGCTATGATTTCCTCTTCTCATAGGAGCCTGGAAGATGCTTTCCTCATCTCTTCTCTATCCTTTGTGCTCTCTCCTTTGTGCTTGCTAAAGTTGGCACTGGTGATGAATTGGGAAGGGCAGGAGATCCACAACATAAGCCTTTTAGCTTAGACCAGGGGTCCCCAAACTACAGCCCTTGGGTCACATGAAGCCCCCTGAGGCCATGTATCCAGCTCCCACCACACTTCCAGAAGGGGAACCTCTTTCATTGGTGGTCAGTGAGAGGAACAAAGCGCAGCATCACTCACGCACAGTACTACTTCTAGTGACATAATACTTTGCATGGCTCCTTGTTCTGAGAGTAACTGAATGACAACGAGGCGTTGCACAAAGGATTATGTGGCTGCACCATGGAAGACCTCAGCATGGTGAGCAGCGATCTGGGGGTGGGGATTCTGTACTGTATGTACTGCTGCCTGGTATAGTGGTGGCGGTGAGGGGCCTGTGCAAGGTGTGACAGGCCCATCACAGCCAGCGCTGCAGCCTCTGCTATCCCAGATAGAGGTATACAGATTTGTTCATAGTTTTTTTTTTTTTAATAGTTTGGCCCTCCAATGGTCTGAGGGACAGTGAACTGGCCCCCTGTGTAAAAAGTTTTGGACCGCTGGTTAGAAGTTTTGGGAAGACACTCACTTAAACTCCCATAAAACCTGGAGAAGAACAAGGCCAACTAGCTGCTTCAAGATGCCCAAACCTCCATAACCACTGGTTAACATAGAGTCTAACTCCCAGCTTCTGTCCTTACCTTGATGGTGGAGAACTACTGTTTTTCTTTGTCTCCATTAATGTTTGTAGAAGGAAAAGAAGCAGGGAAGGATCCCTAGAGCCTAGGAAGGTTCTAATAACTTCATAATAAAACTTTGAATGGACAAAGGAATAAAATGAAGTTTCATCAAGCCCCTTTCCAATGGCCCAATGTGCTTATTTTTAAAGTTTTTTTTTTTTTGATCAAACAAAGATTAAGAACCCACAATGTGTCGCACACTGTACTAGTCCCTGGAGCTACAGAAACTAAAGGAAAATAGATTCTGCCCTCAAGGAACTTACATTCTATAAAAGGAGGCCTATGCACAGTTTTAGTGCAGTTTTAAATTATTAAAGCCTTAACACTGCCTTAATAGCTTAAATTGCATTAAGATTTTTGGAACTCTCTCTGTCTCTGTCTCTCTCTCTGTCTCTGTCTCTTTTTCCTTTTTATACCATAGTTATCAACCTTCCCTAGGCAGCTGGTGGTACAGTAGATAGTTTACTAGGTCTGGAGTCAGGAAGATCTTTGTTCAAATCCTACATAAGACACTTAATGGTGTAAGTGTCTGGGTAAGTCACTTAAGCTCCATTTGCCTGTTTCCTCAACTGTGAAATGAGAATAATAATAGCACTTACCTGGAAGGGTTTGTGCTTAACACAGTGCCTAGCATATTACTGTAGGCACTATCTAACTACTTATTCCTTTCCTGTCTCCATAACAAATGAAAAGTTAAATGAGGCCAGTGAACAACATTTGGTAACCATAGTTCTTTACTTTTCTAAAGAGAGGAAGGAATTTGCTATATTTTATTGTCTGTTTTCTGGAACCAATGGTGGTCATTATAATTAGTCAGTTTGTCTGCCTTTCAATGTAATATCATTTACATTACTGTAGATAGACATAGAGTATATATTACTCCCAGATTTGCCAACTTCACTCTGCATTAGCTCATTCTTCTCTAGATGTTTCCTATGTCTTGCTTTAAGGTATAATAATCATAAAATTATAATCTTAAAATGATAGATTTAGATCTGGAAGGACTCTTAGAACTCTTCTATTTCAGACCTTCTCTCATTTTTCAGATGAAGGAATTAAGACCCAGAAAACTTAAATGAATTTTCTGTGATCACAGTAATAGTACAAATGAAGTCAGGATATGAATCTAGGCCCTCCAGTTCTAAATCCCAAATTCTCTCCACTTTACAATGCTGCCTTCTCTGATGTTCCATTACATCAATGTACAATACTTTATATAGCCATTTACCAATAAATAGGCTTCCTTTCTTCCCCTTTCCCTTCCTCCTTTCTTTCTTTTCTTCCTCCTTTCCTTTTGTCCTTCCCTCCCTTCCTACCTCTTTCCCTCCCTTCCTTACTCCCTCCCTTCTTCTCTTCCCTCCCTCCCTCTCTCCTTTCCTCCCACCCTCCCTTCTCTCCCTTTCTCTCTTCCTCCCCTCCCTCTCTCCTCCCCTACTTCCCTTCCTTTCTTCCCTCTCTCTCCTTTCCCCCCTTCCTTCTTTCCTATAAATAAATTTTGCAAATATAGTATCATTTCCCCTTTTTTTGATTTATTGAGATAGGCCTAGTAGTGGTATTGTTCCACAAAGTGGTTCTTTTTAAAGTCTGTTGAAGATATAAGGAAAAGATAATGATCCTGACTCAGTCTGATACCCTACTCAGAACAGAACTAGAAGGTATTTGTTTAATCCTTGTGAAGAATTTCTCTTGAGACTTTTAAAAACTAGATCTGTAATTTCCTTGGTCTAGGGTACTTCCTGGAAGTGGAAAATCTCTCTCTGGATGTTGATTGGTACCTGCTCTGCAATTTCTAGAAATTAGTCTTAGAAAGGAAACATAGGGGAACACAGGGTGGCTCAATGTACTGAGAGCCAGATCCAGAGATGGGAGGTCCTAGGTTCAAATCTGGCCTCAGACACTGCCTAGTTGTATGATCCTGGGCAAGTCACTTAACCCTCATTGCTTACTGCCCTTCTGCCTTAGAATCAATACAAGGTAAGGGTTTAAAAACAATAAAAAAAAAGAAATGTTAGACAAAGTTGCCTGGAGAACCTGGGTCACACACCTAGTCTGGGTGTCAGAGGCAGGATTAGGACTTGGACCAGGTCTTCCTCATCCATTATACTATGCTGCCTCCAGATTGTATATGGGCACAGACAAAGAAGATGAAGGAGCCCTGTTTGCCTTCAAGCCTTCATCTCCTCCAATCTAAGCCAGTCTTTCATCTGTTAACATGGATTGATCTTAGAACACAAGCACTAGGGGAAAAAATGATCCAAGGTTCTTGATGACTGTCCTAAGCCTACTTAAAGATGGCTCCCGTTATAACTAACTTGTAAATTTAGGCCCTTTAATTTGGCCTCTAGTATGCTCTAACTCCTTTTAACTTTGTTAACCCTCCATGCTGGGCTCAAGGGTGTGAAAGTTGAGAGTTTCCATTGAAGGCTGTACACCTGTTACAGAGATTAGGCAACTGCAGAGAAGCGTGTTGGAGAGTTGGATGGTGGTGGGGAAAGTCTGGGGTCAGCAGCTCAGTTTGGGTTCACACTGATGAGCTGGGGCTTGTATCCAAGCCATTCTGTGGGGGTGATGGAGTACTCTCCCAGTAGGAGGAGGGGGTATGATAACTATGGCTGATGGGACTATGATTATTAAGTGCTAGTTCAACTGTTGGTAAAAATTGTGGACAGGTGCTGTGGGATAAGGTTGGAAGGGGGAGGGGGTTCTCTATAATCATGGCCTTACTCAATTCTGAAAGTACCTGGCTTCGAAGGCTCCTGTGAACTAGTTCTCATGAATCTGATTTAATGGTTCTCATTGATCCTCTTTCCACAACCAAAGGGGAAGATGGGATTGGAGGCTATTGTGTCAGAAAATACAGGGAGGAAGAGAGTCCATGGCCTCCTTTATTGAACCATGGAGGAAATACTAAAGCAGCTGAAGAGGTTAACTTTAGACCTAATGAGTTTGAGGTGACAAGACATTCAAATGGAATCCCTGAGGAAGCAGCTAGAGATTTGGAAGTGGAGCCCAGGAATTGGGTTCTAAAATTTTGTATATAATGAAGGTCTGATTGTGTCTCATTCCCACCCCATCATGTCCCCTAACCTGTTCAATAAGCTCCATTGGCTTCCTATTGCTTCCAGAAGAAAATGCAAAATGTTGTTTGATATTAAAAGCCCTTCATAACCCAGCTTCCTCGTATCTTTTCAGGCTTCTTATACCTTACTCTCGAAAGTGTACTCTTCCATCCAGTAATGCTTGCCTCCTGGCTGTTCCACAAGCAACCCACTCCATCTTTGGCCCTACTGTGTTCTCTGATTGTCCCCTATGCCTAGAATATTCTTCCTCCTCCAATTTGACTACTGCCCTCTCTTGCTTCCTTTAAATCCCAACTAAAATTCTACTTAATTCCAGTGCTTTCCCTCTTTTAATTATTTCCCACTTAGCCTATATATAGTTTATTTTGTATATAATTGCTTGCTTGTTGTCTTCCCTATTATATTATAAGCTCTTTGAGGGTAAGGATGGTTTTTTTTCTCTTTTTGTAATCCCAGTACTTATCACAGTGTCTGAAATATTATAGGCACTTAATAAATTATCAATTTATTGATGGAATATTAAAAGATTTCAAAAGTCTTTAAGCTTTAATAGCTTAAAACTGCACTAAGATTTTTTGGATTACCCTGTACTCTGTGTGTACATGTGTGCATGTGTGCATATGTGTGTGTGTGTGTGTGTTGTTTGACCATTGGAATATAAGCTCCTTGAAGGCAGAGGGTGTTTAATTTTTGTCTTTATACCCTTAACACAGTGCCTGGGACCTCACAGGTACTTGATGAATAATTACAATTGATTCATCAAGGTCACATTTATAGAGGTAATAGAGGTGTAACTAATATTTTAATGCCCTCAGAATTTCAGCATCTGGGGACAATGACCCAGTCACTCTGTTCTAGTTATGGCTTTTGTAATAATTATGGGATTAGATAGAGGATCACAAAGGTTATATGCTAGTTCACACTATGGGACTGGATGGCATCTTTGGAGGAGAGTTTGAGGAGTAGTAGGCAGAAAAGGTCACAGATGTAACTTTGGGGGTAATGCAGAGAGTGGCAGAAAAAAAAGAGTAAAAGATGGAAAAAATAAGTCAGTCAGATAAGGGGAAACCAAGATAATATGGTGCCATGGAAGCCATGGCAAAAATTTTGAGAAAGACATAGCCAACATTGACCTGGTGCTGAAGGATTGTCAGGATTGGCCCATAGACACAACGAACAGCACTCATATGAACAGCAGTGGAATCAGCACTTCTCAAAGGGGAGACAGAATGCTGAAGTAGTGTATTTTGTCAGCAAAAATATTTGACATGTCCTGATATCTTCATATAATTAGCTCCTTGAATCTCTTCAAATATTAGGTCTTATCCTTTAAAAAAGTAGGCTCTTCACCTTTTCCCTTCCTGAAAGTACAGGGTAAGATAGAAGTCTCATCTATAACCCTGAATACACTTTTTTTTTAAACCCTTATCTTCTATCTTAGAATCTACATAGAGTTTCAAGGGAGAAGAACAGTAAAGGTTATGCAATTAGGGCTAAGTGACATGCCCAGAATCACACAGCTAGGAAATGTCTGAGGTCAAGGGTTTGAACCCAGGATCTTCCATACCTAGGCCTGGCTCTCTATCCACTGTCACCTGACTGCACCCCCTGTACACTTTTGATGGTCAGAGAATATAAAATTTCTTTTAATAAATATTTTATCAATGACTTTTTTAATCAAAGTCATTTCTCAATATGCCACCCTTCCTGACCCCCAACTGAACACTCCCTTGTAAAGAAAATAGTTTAGCAAAACTAAGGGATGACATAAAGATTTGCCCTTGAAGTCCTATCACTTTATCTAGATAGGGGATTAAGTTGGGCTTCATTATTTATTCAACAGGACTACTAAAATTTGCCATTTTAATTAATTAGAATTTACCCAATTTTTTAGTATTTTAACAAAATTTGCATTATTAGAGTCATGGTATATGTTATTGTCCTTCTACATTCTATACTCTGCATTATTCATTCATTCATTCATCATTGCTTCTTCAAATTTCTTTTATTCTTCTTCAAATTTCTCTTATTGCCATTTCTTATAGTACATTAATTTTCCATTATATTCCTTTGCCTTAATTTGTTGAGTTACATGCCTTACTTCAGTGCTGAGAATCTGCCTTCTTGCCAGTTTGTGGTTATCACAGATAGTTAATATTTTTGCAAATTTGGCACTTTCCCTTCTATCTTTGATATCCTTAAGGTATCAACTATGTGATACACTTGGGTTGTACTCCCCAAAATTCACATAAAATGTGAATGGATAGTGTCAATTTATTCACTGCTGGACTCAAATTCTAAACTCATTGTTGCTAGCTCTTGTACTTATTGGTTAGAAATATGGTTTGGAAAGGATGAAATTTTTTAAAGAGTCAACTCAATTGGCTTACTCAAAAGGTTTACAAAATACTTTACTACTCATTTGATGCTCACAAAACCCCCTGTGAGTAAGTAAAACAGATATTATGCCTATTTTCCACATGGAAAAACTCTTAGGGAGATTTAGAAAGACTAAGCAACTTGTCCATGATTGTCTGGCTTGTGAATAGCAGACATGGAATTCAAGTCTCAGTTTCTCCTGACTTTAGGCCTAATTTTCTTCCCATTACATATATATATATCTCATTACCTTTCCTGGATCATAGAATTTCAGGTCTAGAATAGATATGTTTAGTCCAACTCCTTCATTTAATGATAAGAAAACTGAACATCCAGAGATATTTAATAACTTGACCAAATAGTAGAGTCAAAATTGGAAACCATGTCCTATGATTTCATATTCAGTACTTTTTCTACTCTACCAAGTTACTTGTCTCTTCCTGGTACCTAGAACCCCCTTCACCCCCCATCCTCCATCATAAATAAATCTAGGCAGGGCTGTCATTTTAGTTATTGATGGGGACCCACCCTTCTCTTAAAAAACTTTAGCAAAGAAAATTCCCTTTCATTTCCATTCCTGATTTTGAGACACTACTGTATGAACTAGTGCTGCTTTTGGGGAAGAGAAAGAGGAGCATGAATTGTGCATTTTCTTTGATTTCTTCTGGGTCTCAACTGAGAAATGGAGCAGAATTAGATGACCTCTAAGGTCCCTTCCAACCTTCACATTTCATGTTCTAAAGAGCTTTCTAGCTCTCACAAAATTTGATCTTTCACTGTTTCCTAGTCATATCTTGTGGGTAAGTAGAACCTTCATAAATGGTTCTGTGCTTGGGTCAGGTTTGGAAACTTTAACAGTGTTCTGACTCTGTGTAGCCTAACTACCATATAACCCAGTCAGACTGAGGTCCTAGAGTCAACCCTTGTGGGAAAGGCTACTCTGATACAAAGGGCATTTGCAGGTTCCACTAATTACTTAGTTTCTAGATCTAAGTTTTTTTTTTTTTTTAAACCCTTACCTTCCATCTTGGACTCAATACTGTGTATTGGCTCCAAGGTAGAAGAGTGGTAAGGGCTAGGCAATAGGGGTCAAGTGACTTGCCCAGGGTCACACAGCTGGGAAGTGTCTGAGGCCAGATTTGAACCTAGGACCTCCCATCTCTAGGCCTGGCTCTCAATCCACTGAGCTACCCAGCTGCCCCCTAGATCTAAGTTTTTAACTTAATGTATTTAGTAAGACAAGTGAAATACCTACTTTTCAATACCTACCTTCTCTTGGCCTTTGTTTCCTCATAAGTAAAATTGGGAGGTTGGATTAGATGGCTTCTAAGGTCTCAGTCAGTTGGCAGGCAATTTGTAAACTTTAGAGAAATTTTTAAAAATTACTATATAATGGATCTTTTACTTCAGTGAATGGGAACTCCCTCTGTCAACAGAAACAGCTTGAGGAGGTTGTGACTTGCTCAAAGTCCATAAACTAAAGAATGTCTAATATGTGATTTGAAGCTAGGTCTTCCTGACTCCAAGCCCAGCCCTTCTTCCATATTATCTCTCTCTAAAAAAAGTGTTACCATTATTATTGTTGTTATGACTTCCAGAATAGGAAAAGCGAATTGGAATTGGAGGTCCTATGAGGATTCTGTTCTCTCTCTTTTATTTATATGAAAGGTTGAAAAAGAGAAAAGCCTGATGTTTGAAGAAGAATGTTCCAAGGAGATGAATGTTCAAAGTAAGGTTAAATAATGACAACTGATGAATATATGGAAGATGGAAAGCTGATAGCTTTGGGAGAGTTAATTAACTTGGCACTTAGCTTAGTCAGTAGCCTGAGGAGGAGGTAGGGCGAGGAAAGAATATTCTGAAAGATATTTGACTAAGTGTAGAATTTATAGGAGAGAATGTTACCTAAGTGAGGAAATAATTCTGATTCTGCTTCCTGTGAAAGGTAGTGATTGTCTAAAATGGAAGCCAATTTTTGAGAGAGCTAGGACACAGAGTAGGTAAGTTGGGGGCCTCATCTCTCTTGGGAAGGTAAAAAGTAGTTTTCTAGACCTTTCATATCATTGCCCTAGGCAGTAGGACCCAAAGCCAAGTGTACCTAGAGAGATATATTAGTTTCTGGGTCCATTAGGCTCATGTAGACTTTTAAAACTCTAGTACACAGAGCCTGGGGTTAGTTCGAAGAGTGTTGATGTCTGAAAAGTATGAGTGTTTCTAGAGTGGGAAGGGCCCTGTTCCCCTTCAGTGACAGAAGGTCTGTTGATGATTCCAGCCAAATTCACTCACTGAAGTTGAGCTAAGACAGAGGTATGTTTATTTTTCCAAGTTCCGCACCAAGGTCCAGACATCACCAGCCGGCAGTCAGGCTGAATGCATTAAGTTAAGGCCAGTGACAGAAATGTACAGGACTGGGTAAAGGGTAGACTTAACCACAGGATGAAATGCCTGTGGTAGGGAGGGTGGGGTGGCTCCATGTTGGCTTAGGTGATACCAAAGGGAAGGTTGGATAAGGAACAGTGTGGTACAGTAGAAAACACAATCGGCCAAATAAGCATTGATTAACTGCTTGCTTTGAGCTAGGCACTCTGCTAAGGATATAAGGAAAGACAAACGTATGGCCCCTGATCTCAAGGAGCTTATATTCTAAAGGGAAGACAACATGTAAACAACTATGTCCACATAATATATATATATATATAATATATTTATATATGGTTGTATACACTCATATCGAATAAATTGGAGATAATCTTAGAGAGAAGGCAGTAGCAATGGGGTGTGGGAAGAGGGAACACCACTGGATTTGATTCAGTCCCTTACTTTTTGTATGACCTTGGGAAGATCACCTTCTTTCTCTTGGCATTTGTTTTCTTAAATGTAAAATCAGGGAGTGAGACTAGATGGCCTCTTATGGTCTCATTCAGCTCTATATGTATGACTATGATCCTGTGAAGAATCTAGTCAGGCCACTTTGGCTTAAGGATCTTTTAATGGAAAGTCTTTGGAGACAGGTAAAGAGGTGAGGAGAAGAGGGTGATCCTGGCATCTGAGTAAATTCAGTGGAAATACATCATACCATTGCCTCAGGCTGGATCTCAGCCTAGACATTATCTTGCTCCCTCCACCCAGCACATGCATAGACCCAGAATCTCTTCATCATCCTTTCATTCTAGGTCTGCTTCCATCATGACAACCTCCTCCCTTACCCCCTTTCTGAGTGACCACAAGGGAGAAAAATGGGTTCTGGATTTTACAAGGATGTGTGATAAATACTACTGTGTTTTTCTTGTCTTCTATTATTTCTGGCATTTGTCTGGAACTATTAGTGCCTCTTGGAGGTGTCAGCGCCAGTTATTAACAAAAGTGTCATCAACTACCACCTGCAGTCGTAAGCTCAGTGTGACCAGCTTCTCCCCAGCAACACAGTGATCTATATAATTAAATAGAATGATTCACAGCCTTCATCTCATTGTTCTATTTTCAAGACTATTGATATCCATTGGCAAAAGGAGCCCCAAATCAGGATTTCAGGAGCTACCCTTAAGGAGTTTCCTATGTTCTTGGTGGTCTATCCATGCTCTGCTGATGAAATAACCTGGTTTCCTCTGGGCCCTTGCCTCTTGTAGAAGAGCTGAAGCACTATCATATCTAGGCAGAAGAGGGTTAAGGGGGAAAAGACCTATGTTGTGAGTGATTTCTTCTTTTCTAGAGAGGACTATTTTGGAAACCAGTATTTATGTCTGGCTAGCAATCATTTCCAAGAAGTAGCATATTATAGTAGCATAGTCATAGGCTTGACTTTCAAATCCTTGGTTCAAATCCTGCTTCTCTTTATTTTTTGGTAAAGATATTTTATTTTACCAATTACTTGTAATAACAATGTTCTATATAAGTTTTCTGTAGTTGTATGATCCAAATTATCTCTCTATCTCTTCCCTCCCCCTTTCTAGAGATAGTAAGGGATTCCATCTGGGTTATACATGTATTATCATGCAAAATCTATTTCCCTATCCTTCATTTTTTTATAAGAGAATAATCATATAAAAACCAAAACCCCCAAATAAAAACCCAAATAAACTAAAATGAAAAATAGCTTTGACCTGTATTCTGACTCCAACAGTTCTTTCTCTGGAGGTAGACAACATTCTTTTTCATAAGTCCCTCAGAATTGTCCTGGATCATTGTATTGCTGAGAATACCTGTTTCTCTTTAAAAGCTATGTGAATCCATGTGAAAGTCACTTAATGTTTCTTCCTTTTTAAAAAAAGTCTTTCTTTCTGGCCTAATAACTCTAGGACAGAATGGCAAGGGCTACACAAATGGGATGAGAAGTGTCTGAGGCTATATTTGAACCCAGGTCCTCCTGACTCCAGGCCTGGCACTCTATCCACTGAGTCACCTAGTTGCCCTCACTTAATGTTTTTAAGTCTCATTTTCCTCATCTGTAAAATGAAAGTATGGGAGCTAGATGACATCTAAGGTTGCTTCCAGTTATTGATATGTGATCCTAAAATTAACATCTATGATCCTAATATTAACCTCTCTGAGTCCTCAGTTTTCTCATCTATAAAATGATAGTTTGGACTAGAGGACTTCCCAGTGTAAGCCAATAATAATCTTACAACAGAGCAGTTCAGATGAACAGTTTAACTCTGAAGCCTTCCAGCTACTGATTTATCTTCAGCTAAAATTCTTCCCATCAGCCTCTCCAGCTGCCCCCCCCCCGAAACCCAGGAAAGCTTTTGAAGGCCCAAATGATTGACACTTTATTACCATGGTTTTGTGAGAATTGCTGCTGATGAATAGACCCTCCTTGATGGCATTGCAGAGGGCAGTCATTCAAACAATCCAAGTATGAAAGATTAAAAAAAAAGTAAACTCATAACCAAATAGTTCTTGGGTTTATTGATCATAAAAGTACAATTCAGAAAATTCTAGGTTTCCTGAAGTTATGGCCCCTGGCTCCCAGGTAGTGTCAGATGACACTGGAAAAATGTCCAGGTTTGGGGTTCAGCTTTGGGGTCAGTTTTTGGTTTTGTAAGTTGGTAGGCATAGAAGACTTATATGAACTGATGCAAAAGAAAGTAAGTGTAGCTAAAGAATAATATATACAATGACTACACCAATGTAAATGAAAAGAATGACAGCAGAACAATAAAATCCAAATGCTTGATGATGACCAAGTTTGGTACCAATAATGAGACACTAGAAGAAAATGTCTTCCCTTCTTTACAGAGATTGTTGTTACATTTAATGTCAACTTTTTTGATGTTGACATTTTTGTGATTCATTTTGTTGAACTTTCCCTCTCTTTTTTTGCTTATGCTTTGTAAGGGATAACTAGGGTGGGGATAGGGAGAGAAAGGATATGCTGGGAAATGTAAGTGGCTGCAATCAAAAGATATCATTAAAGGAAGGCCATTGCCACATGGCAGAGTTGCTGAAAAATGCCACCCAGTTTGAATGATCATCCTAAGCTAATGGCCTTCTGTTTCTGCTAAACCAGCCTTTCCTTTGGAGTCCATCGATAAGGGCTTTATTCCTATTCCTATCTGCCTAGATAGGAAGGTCTAGGAAGGAATCAGGGGGTCAGGGAGCAAGCCTGCCCACTGAGGGGTTTCCATCCCCAGCTCACTCCTTGGCTCCCTCAGGGAACTCTCCAGAGTGCTGACTACCCAGACCCATTCACTGAACTTGCTGGGTCACAGACACTTGCTGACTCATGACTCCCCCCTACCCTGCCAGCCTTTCTATGACTTCTAGCCAAATTGCAGGTGTTCTAAGTAATTCACTGATTAACTTGCTGGCTGTGGCAGTTGTCTGGTCTGACAACTTGTATTTCATCCAGGAAATTGTCTCTAAAAAAATAGTCTCAACTTTGATATTGCCATCAGATTAATAAATAAAGGCTCCCTGGCTTGGATTCTTCAGTCCTCCAGTCCTGAGAGCCTTCCTCTACCCATTATTCTCATGGCGAGGTTTCCATGAGGCTTCTTTCAGTGAGTCAACTGTTGATTTGTCTTCACTGCTCCTCTGTAAAACCCTCAGAAAAACCTGTGGAAATAGAGAGTCTTGGGGCCTGGATTCATATTCTAGTGGTGTCAGAGGCTTTTATAGAAAGAGCAATGAATTAGGATCACAGATCTAAAACCAGAAAGGATCTCAGAGACCATCTTGTCCTATTCTCTAATTTTATAGAAGAAGGAACTGAGGAACTGAGACCCCAAGGGGACAGAAAGTGATTTCTCAAGGCCCACGTGCTTCCTAAGCATCAGAGGTGGCTTTGGAACAGGTCCAATGAATCCAGATCTATTACTGTTTCATAAGTTCTGAGTTCAAATTCTACCTCTTCCATTTATTACCTGTGTGATCTTGGGCAGTTCACTTTTTCTCTAACCTAGGTCTTTCATTCCTCCTCTTTAAAATGAAAACAGTGGATTAGATGATCTCTGAGGTCCCTTTCAGCTCTAATAAATAATAGAAGTTTACAAATTATTTAACATATATTAAATCCCTTGATCCTCAAAACAACCCTGTGAAGTAGGTATAATTGTTATCTCTATTTTACAGAGGAGGTAACTGAGGCTGAAAGAGACTAATGATGCAATAAACTCATAGAGCGGGCAAATATATCTGAGGCTGGATTTGAAATTCAGTCTTTCAAACTTCAAATCTACTTCTCTATTCACTGTCACCTCCATGACTCCTTTACTCTATCTGTGTGACTGAACAAGTTACTAATCCTCTCTGAGTCTTAGTCTTCTCATTTGTGCAGTGTTGGGATTATATGGTCTCCGCAGTCCCTCCCAATTTTACATCCTATGATCCTATTAAATATAAACTTAAGATAGAGATAAAGTAAAATAAGTTTAAATAAACATAATTAGTTAATTAAACAATTAAACAATATAATTTCAAATATTTAGCTTCATATTGTATCCCACCATTCACGCCAGTTTCTCATCATCTGCCAGATGCCCTCTGACTTGTTCCTCTGTGTCTGGAACAGCCCCATTTACACTGCATATGAGACCTGGACCTCCCCATTGAGTCTTTCAGCATTCAGGCCCCAGTCCCAGAGGAAGTTAATCTGATTTGTCTTTGGAATTATTGCTTCCAGCACCCAACTACTGGGTCCTCTAGTCTAAGCCCTATAATTTTACAGATGAGGAAACTGACACTTCGAAATATTAATTGACTTGTTCATTGATATGTAGCTATTAAACTGATAGGTTAATGACTGAACAAATGCAAACTAGTCTACTTAGTCCACTTTATTTACTGGCTGGTCTTAGATAATTGACTGTGCTTCATTTTCATATCCCATCCAGCTATCCATTCAAGTGTCTCACCACTCTGTCCACCTTCTCAGAATGAAACTCCCTTCCCTGATCAACACTCTTCTATGTGCTGTCTTCTCTGAATATTATGAGATATAAAATGCATAATTTCGATTATATTTAATTTTAAAAGCTTTGTACAAATAAAACCAATGTAGTTAAGATTTAGAAGGAAAGAAGAAAATTGTGTGTGTGGGAAATTTTATGGACAATTTCTTGGATAAAGGTCTCATATCTTAAATATACAGACAACTTTGTCAAATTTGTAAGAATATGAGTCATTCCCCAATTAATAAATGGTCAAAGAGTATGAATAGACAGTTTGGGGCTGAAGAAATCAAAGTCCTATAAAATGTAATTTATCATTATTGATTAGAGAAAAGCAAATTAAAAGAACTTTGAAGTACTATCTCATGCCTATCAGATTGGTTAAAATGATAGAAGAAGAAAATGACAAATATTGGAAAGGATTTGGAAAAATTGGGACACTAATATACCCTTGCAGGAATTGTGAACTAATCCAACCATTCTGGAGAGCAATTTAGAATTATGTCCAGAGATTTATAAAACTGTGTATGTCAATATTAGGTTTGTTTCCTAAGGTGATCAGGAAAAAAGGAAAAGGACCTATGTTTTCTAAAATATTTATGGCAGCTCATGGTATATGATTATGATGGAATACTGCTGTGCTGTAAGAAATGATGAACAGGTTGATTTTAGAAAATCATGGAAAGTTGTATCAAATAATCAAGAACAAAATGAGTATAATCAAGAGAATGTGGTGTACAGCAATAAATATCAATATTGTTTGAATATGTACATCCAGAGAAAGAATTGATTAAAAAGAATGCCTTGTGTGTTTGTTTGTGTGTGTGTGTGTGTGTGTGTGTGTGTGTGTGTGTGTGTATGTGTATCTGTGTCAAATGGTGACCTTCTCTAATTTGGTTTGGGGACAGGAAAAGAAGGAGAAAATTTGGAACTTAAAATGTAACAAAAAATTAAATTAAAATTTAAAAATAGGGGCAGAAAGCCATAGCACTGCTGGGTTTGTACCCTAAAGAGATAATAAGGAAAAAGAGATGTATAAGAATATTCATAGTTGCACTCTTTGTGGTGGCAAAAAATTGGAAAATGAGGGGATGTCCTTCAATTGGAGAATGGCTGAATAAATTGTTGTATATGTTGGTGATGTGCTCAAAGGAATAATAAACTGGAGGAATTCCATGTGAACTGGAATGACCTCCAGGAATTGATACAGAGTGAAAGGAGCAGAACCAGGAGAACATTGTACACAGAGACTGATACACTGTGGTACAATTGAATGTAATGGACTTCTCCGTTAGTGGCAATGCAGTGATCCTGAACAACCGGGAGGGATATATGAGAAAGGACACTATCCACATTCAGAGGAAAAACTGTGGGAGTAGAAACAGAGAAGAAAAACAACTGCTTGATTGCATGGGTTGAGGGAGAGGATATGATTGGGGATGTAGACTCTAAATAATCACCCTAGTGCAAACATCAACAACATGGAAATGGGTTCTGATCAAGGTCACATGTAATACCCAGTGAAATTGGACATTGACTATGAGAAGGGTGGGGGAGAGAAGGGAGGGAAAGAATATGGTTATTGTAACTAAGGAATGATGTTCTAAATTGACTAAATAAAAAAAATAAAGAAAAATAGGGGCAGAGCAAAGGGCTTTAAAAAGAAAGCATATCCTTTGGTCCAGCACTACTATTAGTCTTGTACCCCAAAGAGACAATAAGGAAAACCATTTGTATGAAAATATTCATAGCAGCACTTTTTATGATGAAAAAAATTGGATAAAGAGGGGATGTCCCTCAAATGGTGAATGATTGAACAAAATGTGGTATATGATGGTGATGAAATACTATTGTGCTATAAGAAATGATGAACTACTTGATTTCCACATGAGCTAGAAAGATCTCCACAACTGATGCAGAGTGAAATGAGCAGAACCAGGAGAACATTGTACACAGAGACTGAAACATTGTGGGATGATCATATGTAATTGACCTTGCTACTGATAGCAATGCAATGATCCAGGACAATCCCTAGGGACTTATGGGAAAGAAGGCTATCCACATCAAGAGAAAGAACTGTGGGAATAGAAATGCAGAAGGAAAACATTTGATTTTTCACTTGTTTATGTGGGTATTAGATGTGCGGTTTTGGTTTTTAAAATATTATTACAAAAATGAATAATATAGAAATAGGTGTTGAGTGGTAATACATGTATAACCCAGTGGAATTGCTTGTTAGCTCTGGGAGGAGGGAGGGAAAAGGGGAGGGAAAGAACCTGAATCATGTAACCATGGAAAAATACTTAAATGAAAAAAAAAATAAAAATAGGGGCAGAGACTATTTCTTTTTGAAATATTTATATCCCCAACACTGAGCACAGTGCTCGGAACATATTTATTGCTTAATAAATGTTTTTTCATTTGATTAATTGATACAAAGGGTAGCCATAGAGTATGATGTAAGTAATGTCTCTCAAGGTTAACCACAGCCTTCCCTCTATCCTCAGACCTCTTTCTAACTTAATGATTTCCCTACTTCCACTTAAAAATAAAACCTCTTCCTGTGTCTCCTTAAGTGTTCTATAAGTCATAGAATCATAGAATTATAGATTTAAAGGTAGAAGGGACCTTAGAGATCATCTAATCTAACTCCTTCATTTTACAAGTATGAAAGAAGAGGCTCAGATGTTAAAAGACTTGGTCAAATTGACACAGATAATGAGCTAGGATTTGAACTCTTATCATGTAACTCAAAATGAAATGTTTTCCATTTTCCCATGCAGTTTTACAGATTTTACAGAGCAAAGTGAAGGCCATAATGAATGATAAAGGGATCCTTAACAAGATGGAAGGCCATAATGAATGATAAAGGGATCCTTAATAAGATGGACTCCTTGATTGGTTTCCTTGTCTCTTCCTTGTCTAATCAATCTCTCATAAAGCTACCAAACTAATAGCCCCTTAAAATAATTTATTTTTTTAAATTTTGAGTTCTGAATTCTCTTATGAGTACATCTAAAATCATGTAAAACATATTTCCATATTAGCCATTTTGCAAAAAAAGAAAAGCTAGGAGAATAAAGTGAAAAAAATTATGTTTTAATCCTCACTTGCACTCTGTTACTTCTTTCTCTGGAGTTAGCTAGCATTTTTCATCAAAAGTCCCTCAGTATTGTTTTAGATCACTGTAGCAATCAGAATAACTGTCATTCACAGTTGATCATTATTACAAAATTTTTCTTCCTGTGTACAGTGTTCTCTTGGTTCTTCTCACTGCACTTTGCATTAGTTCTATAAGTCTTCCCAGGTTATTTTGGAACTCTCCTGCTTGTTATTTCTTATAGCACAATAGTATTCCATCACAATCATAACCTACAACTTGGTCAGTCATGCTCCAATTGATGGACATCCCCTCAATTTCCGGTTCTTTGCCTTCTTGAAAAGAGCTGCTATAAACATTTTTGTACTGGTGGCCTCTTTCCCCCTATCTTTAACCTTTTTGGGATACAGACCTAGTATAGGTATTGCTGGATCAAAGCGTATGCACAGTTTTATGGCACTTTGATCATAGTTCCAAATTGCTTTCCAAAATGGTTGGACCATTTCATAACTCCACTGAGAGTACATCGTGTTCCCCAAATTGGTATTCCTAAAGTATAAGTCTAAAGTATAAGTCTGACCATGTCAAGAAACTTCATGGGTTCTCTATTTTCTTTTAGTTAAAATATAAATATAAAATATAAAGGCTTCTTTTTTTTAGCATTAAAAACCCTTCATAATTTAGTGCCCAACTATCTTTTTAGTCTCAATGTACATTATTCCCCCTCATGCATTTATCCTCAGGCCAAACTGGCTTGTTTGCTGTTCCCTCTCTTTTGACATTCCAGCTTTATGTCTTTTGTGCAGCTATCCTTCAGGTCTGGAATGTTCTTTCTTACCTTTAGTATTTAGAATCATTTGCTCCCATCCGCATTCAGTTCAAGTGTCACATTCTTCAAAAGGGCTTTCCTGATTCCTTCAGTTTCTAGTGTCTCTTTCCACACTGTGTACTTATAATATTTACTTCTTTTTCCCTCTAATGGGATGTAAACTCTTTGAAGGTAAAGACTGTCTCACGTTTTCAGTGCCTGGCCTATATAATAGGTGCTTAATAAATACTTGATGGTTGATCTAGTCCACTCATTTTACAGATAAGGAACTGAGACCTAGAAAGTTGATGCTGACTTACCAAAATCACATATAAAATAGGTAGCACAGATGAGATTTGGACCCTGGTCTTATGACTCCAAGGTCAATGAGCTTTCCATAGTGTCATAAACATCTACTGTAGGCTCAAAAGAATGCAAACCCAATGGATTGTTTGAAAGAATGGAAGGACACACTAGAAACCAAGGGACAAAGGTTCTAGTCCTGACTTTACCACCAGCTTCCTCTGTCATCTTGGCTATATCCTTTCCCTTCTCTGGCCATATTTAAGATTGTACAGTTGAACCAGCTGATTTTTAAGAACCCTTTCAGCTCCAACCTTTTAGAAGACTGTGCATTTCCCTCTCTGTTCTTAACTGTGTGGCTAAAATGACCTCTTTTAGTGTCCTTACTTTCCATCCTTGATAATTCTCACCTCACATCCTTCCTTACCCCTTCTTGGCCACTTCGTCTTGGCAGTTGGCTTTATAGGCACTTTTATTAGCAGATAAATCAGCAGTAATGCAAAAGGAACTGATGCCCTGGTGAGTTTGACTTTTGTTTCTGGTCCTAGCACACTTCCCCAGGCACTAGCTCAGTTCTCTCCCCAACTCACTGAAAGTCCCTCCCACTCCATTATTAACTCTTGGCAATTTGTTTTTCCATGTTTCCTTTTGCTGTTGGGTAGCAGCTGTGCTGGAAGCATGGGGATGGGTTTAGTTTGGTGATTAGTTACAGCAACTGGGGTTGTTTTCCTCCTTCCAAAGCTCAGCCTTTTAGCACACTCCTCCCTAAGCAAAACCACACCTTTTCCCCTCCCTTTACTGAGCAGGGGGTGTGGTTTCTGGGTGAAGAGGCTGGCTCTACAAGTACCACTTTCTGGGGTGTACCTGGGACAGCTGCTCTGCTTGCCCCACCCTTGTTATGCTACTGCACTGATACTTATAAATGACTATATATTCTCTGGCTCTGTTATTCTTCTTTTTCCTCTGTTATTATCCTATCATTATCCTATCCTGTAAATTCAGAAAGGAGAATTACTGAGACAGGACAGGAGTAGTGGAAAGAATGCTGGATTTGGGGTCAGAGATACTGGGTTCAAGACCCCACTTACAATTTGTTTGACCATAGTCAAGTCCCTTTGCTTTTTCTGAACCTCAGTTTCCTCCTTGGTAAAGTGAGGGGGTGGGACTATATAGAGATTCTTAGTCTTTTGAGGGTAAACTTGGACCCTTTTGGAACTGTGGTGAAACCTAAGGACTTTTTCTCAGAATAATGTTTTAACTGCATGAAATTATATATATATATATATATATGTATATATATACATATATATATATACACTTGCACACACACATACTAATTATAAAGGAAATCAATTATATTGAAATCAATTTATTAAATTATTAAAAAGAAAACCTAAGTTCATGAACTTCAGGTTAAGTGTTATTGTCGTTCAGTCATGTCTAATTCTTGGTGATCCTGTTTTTTGTTTTTTTTGTTTTTTTGTTTTGTAAAGAGACTGGACTGGTTTACCATTTCCTTCCTTAGTTCATTTTGCAAATTAGGAAACTGAGGCAAACAGTTAAGTAACTTGTCCAGGGTCACACAGCTAGTAAATGTCTAAGGCTGGATTTGAACTCAAGAAGATAAGTCTTCCTGATTCCATTCCCAATGCTCTATCTACTGTGTCACCTAGCTGCCCTCTAGGTTAAATATCCCTAGATAGTGTCATCCCTTCTTCTCCTTGCATGATCTTAGTAACTTGACCTTTCTGGGCCTCCATTTTCTCATCTATAAAATGATTGTAGTAGACTAGATCATAGGATCATAGATTTGAAGCTGGAAGGGAACTTAGAATCCATCTAAGCTTTTGATTTTTCTGATTACATTTCTGCCTAGGAGATGAAATGACCTGCTCCAAGTAATACAGATAATAAATGGTAGAGCCAATATTCAAACCCAGCATCACCACTGCCCCCTGCCCTTGACTCCAAATGTAGCCTTCCTTCCACCCAATCATGCCTTAGGACCCCTCCAGTTCTAAGTCTATTATTCTAAGGCACAGGTTTGTAAATAGTGAGTGTAGTGAGATTTTTGTGGGATAGACTTTTAGAGGGACCCAGGAAAAGGGTTCTCCTACTGCTGCCTAATCAGCTAGAGATTGTGACAGTTTGATCAGGAATTGACAATGACTCTGATCTCTAGATTCTCAGAAGTAGTAGAGGAAATGGGTTTTGATGGGGGGTGTAGGTTTTGCTTTAAGTCCATGAATCTAGAGAGAAAAGTGCTTGCTTGTTATCATTGTCCATCTTCCTAATGGAGATTTCTTCTTAAATACCACTCAAGAAATTACTTTGTTCCTGATTTTTAAAATTGGCTTGGTATTGAGCACCATAATGTGCTGCAGAAAAGAATCCAAGAATCATCAGATTCCTGTCTCCTTCCTCATTACTTCATGAGCTAACCCTTTCCTATTATTCTTTGAAACCAATCAGATTTGTGACATTGGCTTTCAGCCCCAATGTAATACCTGTCTGAATTGGAACAAAGCAGGTAACCTATACCTATATCAGGAGTATAAACCCCTCTATTATTTCTGACTCCGTGTGTGTGTGTGTGTGTGTGTGTGTGTGTGTGTGTTCCTTAGCATCTCACCTGGGAAAAAAGACAGCAGACCCATGTTCCAGTGTGGGGTTGTTGTCAGTCTGACCTTTTTATTGGTTGCCAGTATTATCAAGACATCCAAATACCAATATTAATTTGCCTTATAGAGCTTTAATTCAATTGAATTTAAAAACGTTTTGCATACAGTATTTATTCAACACTCTCAAGAACTCTGGGAAATAAGTATTATGATTGTCCTCATTTTATAGGTGAAGAAGCTAAAGTTCAGAGACATTAAATGACTTGCCATGGTAACATAAATATTGAATAGGTAAGGTAGGATTTGAACCCAGATCTTCCTGGCTCCAAATCCAGGGCTCTATCTATTCCCTTGCCTCCTCCTGGGCTCTTTCCCTCCTTGCAATACCTAAAGTCTTTCATCAATCAACAACTAATGATTTATTGTGCTAGGCATTGAGGACACAAATACAAGAGTGAGACACACCTTGCCCTCAAAGTTTCTAGACTAAGAGGCTGAAATGTTCTGGAAGCTTAGGTGTTCTCATAATCTCCAAAGACCTACCTGGGAACTAAACTCTTCCCTCTTCACATTGAGCATGGTATAGCAGATAGGGTGCCGAACCTAGAGTTAGGAAGACCTAGGTTCAAGTCCTACCTCTAACACTTGCTATGTAATCATGGACAACTCTATTTAACCTGCCTGAGACTCAGTTTCCTGAAATATAAAATAAGGGTAGCAGACTATAAGGGCTCTTAAGTTTCTTTCCAACTCAGAATCTCTGATTTTATGATGCTGTAATCCTTTAATTGCATAGCTTCTAAAGAAGGCTTTACTGGCTTTTCAACCAAATATCTACTGGGTGAGAGTTTGGGAATGCCTACTTTGGGATGTTCCACAATGTGTTGATGCAAAAGGTGGCAGGCCTTTTGCGAGGGAGGAGGGTGGGGGAAGGGGGTGGGGAGTGAAAAGTCTGTCCATCAGATTGTGTCTAGGATGGCTTAGGTGAGGGCAGGGAGAGAATATGGGGAAATGAAAGACCGTCCTGCTGTTGTTGTAGGCTGAACTGCATATGGTGAATGAATCTGTCCCAGCCAAAAGGTTTTCATTTTACTTGCAGGGGGTGGTAATTGTGAAAGTGTCTGACCCTGACACCGTTCACTGTTCGGGGAGTTATTTATGTCTGAAATGATGAGAACTCCACCTCTCCCCCCTCCATCCCCCACCTCCTCCCCTGCATCTATAACATAAAATGTGTGAGGAAGTGGTCCAAATACCAGCTTGCATTTCTGAGTCAGGATTATGGCTGTCACAATTGTGTTTCAGGCCTCCATCTATCTTCGGCTCAGACTCTCTCACCTGTCACTATTGGAACACTGATTCCTAAGCACTTAAGTTTCCCTTAGCTAAGGCACACCACATGTGTATATGTAATGTGGGAGATTGAATGTTTTTTTAAAAACACACCTCACATTCATAATCTCCCTTTTCTTCTGTACTGATTTTAAAAAGAATAAAAACCCAAACCCTTATCTTCTGTCTTAGAATTGATACTAACTATTGATAAGGTCTAGGCAATTGGGGTTAAGTGACTTGACCAAGGGCCACACAGTTGGGAATTATCTGAGGCTAGATTTCAACCTATGACTTCCCATCTCTGAGCCTAACTCTCCATCCACTGAGCCACCTAGCTGTCTCTTCTGTACTGACTTTTTACATTTTAAGGTTTTTTAAAGTGTTAGATAATTAAATCTAGCCCTGTTCCTTTTTGGGTTAGGGTTACAGTTTCCCACATTTAAGCCCTACATGGGCCACTTTAAACATCAGGCTGCTGAGTTTGTAGTTTATCATGGAGACAATAGGAAGCAACTGAAGGTTTTTGAGTAGGGTCAAATGCTCAGTTAAAGAAGACTATTTTGAATGTGAGAGGAAAGACACTGGAAGTAGTGAAAGCAATTATAAAGGTGTCACAATAATCTAGGTAAGAAACAATGAAGGCTTGAACTTAAGTGGAGGTTATCTGAGAGAAGAGAAAGGGACAGATGTGAGAAGAATATTGACAAATGTTAGCAGCTGATTGGATGAAGGGGTGAAGTAGAGTCAAGAGTCAGAGATGATCTGGATGGTTTGAGTCCAAATGGTAAGTAGGATTTAGGAAAGTTTGAAGGAAGGAGGATTCGGGCAGAAGATGATAGAATTTGTTTTGGATACTTTGGCCTTGAAATATCAGTGGGGTATCCAGGTGAGGAAATAAGCTTAGAGACAGGAAGTAATTTTCCTAAGACACATTGGTATTAATACCTCTCTTCATATATGTTTAGGGCTGTTTTGTGGAATAGGGTAGACTTGTCCTCTAGGACTAATGCAGGCTGAAACTAGAATCAGTGGGTAGAAGGTAGAGGAATATTGATTTTGCCTCAGTATCAAGAACTTTACATACTTTTCAACTTTCCAACAAAGGAACAGATTGCTACAAAGACTCAGACAATGAGAGTTAAAAGGAACATGGATATTACATGATCATTTAAAGATTTGCAACCTCTACTATGTATCCCGTTCTAATAATCTAGTCTTTTTTTCTGTCTTTCATAGTGTGGTACCTTTCTGTAAGTCCTGGCTATTGACTGGGTAAATGCATCTATTTAATGGCTGGAACGAGCAGCAGCTTTGTGAGGGTAAAAAAACCTTGACCAGAGAAATGTGGCTTAAAAAAAAGTTCTAGGCTAAAAAATTTGAGAAGTTCTCATCCAATCTAGTGGTCGCCATAACTGTTAGAGTTAAAATTTAGGGAAACTGAGGCAGGGTAGGAATTTGTTTCTCTGCAAGGAGTATGATATTTTTAGAGGTTTATTAAAGGTTGAGAATTTAAGAAAAATACAAGTAAGAAAAGCACGTGTCTAGGCCAGAGAGAGACCTAGACAATCTCACCTACATCATGAAAGACCTGTCTGCTTGCAAGCAGAAACAGGAAAGAAAAGAGAGAGCCCCAGAAGCCTTTCCAATCAGGTTAAATACCCCATCTCGATCTCTGCCCAGGTGAGAATTCAGTGATATTACAAAGCATTCTGGGGAAGTAGAGCAAGGACTTCTGGGGATTGAAGTCCTGGATTCAAGTCTCCATTTTTACATCTCTCTTCTGAGTTTCTATCTCCATCACTAGTTACCTACCTATTGGACATTTTGAACTGCATGCCCTAAAGGCATTTCAAATTCAACTTGTCTAAAACAGAGTCAACTCTCTTTCTTCCCAACTCAACCCTTTCCCTGATTTTCCCATTTCTGTTGATGGTACTACCATGCTTCTAATCATGCAGATTTCCCACCTTGGTGTCTTTCTTAAATCTTTGCTCTTCCTTGTTCTCACATCCTTTCAGCTGCCATCTTTATCTCTTGCCTCTCCCTTTCTTTCCACCAATACAAACCACCACCCTGGTTTACACCCTCATCAACTCTTACCAGGATTATTGCAATGTCATTTTAAATGGTTTTCCTGACTCAAGTCTCCCCATTCTCTAATTCATCATCCACATATATTAAATTGACATTCCAAAAGGCCATGTCGGGCCATGTCACTCCCCTTTTGCCTGTAGAATAAAATGCAAACTCTTGCTTGGCACTGAAGGTCCTTCATAATTTGGCTCCAGCTTACAGCCTCATTACTCACTATTCCTCCTTCCCTATCTAATGATATAGCCAAACTGGCTTACTTGCTCTTCCTTTTCCATGATATTTTGTTCAGATTTGTTTATAGGTATAGACTATTCCCTATTCCTGGATTTTTTCAACTGTTCCTCTTGGGATTCCTACCTTCAGTTCAAAGTTCAGCTCAGGTCTTTCTTCCTTCACAATCCATCAGGAACACTCTATTGCTAGTGCCCTTATACCTATCCCCACTAATTATTTTATACTTGTTTTGTAAATGTAATCTGCCTTTGGAGAGTCCCTCTCTTTAGCCCCAGAGAGGTAGTCTGGTGTAATGATAGGGAGTTGACCTCACAGTCAAGAAGACAAGTCCTAACTATGGTGCATGGGTGTACTGTGACCCTAAAAATGTCCTAAGTGCTCTATGCCTAAGGCAACTTTCTAATTTAAGGAATAGTTGAAATCTGTATTTCAGAGAGAGTTGTCTTATTGGGAGCTCCCTATGTTAATGAAATCACATGTCCAAATCCCCTTCTTCCTTAAAAATTGAATTTGTTTCTGTGCGTGCTTGTCATTTACCTCAATGCTCCTTAAGTTCAATGACTGATTCATAGAGAGTGCTTAATAAATGTTTACTGATGTGAAAACTTGGCTATTCTCAGCAATGCAATGATCTGGGACAATCCTGAAAGACTAATGATGGGGAATGGTATTCACCTTCAGAGAAAACTGCTGGAATCAGATGGATGTGGATCAAAGCATACTATTTTTCACATCAGTGTATTTATGGTTTTATTTTAGTGTTTTGGTTTTATATGAAGGTTCTCTTACAACAATGACCAATATGGAAGTGTGTTTTGAATGATGATAAAAATTTTTTTAAAAAGAAAAAATGCTTGCTGAATGAATAAATGAGTACACATTTTATTGAAAAAACCCTTGTGTATAATGAAGTTTATTTGGAAGAACAAAAGATCAAGACTATCAAGGGAAATAATGAAAAAAAGTGAAGAACAGTAGCCTAGCAATACCAGACTTTAAACTGTACTATAAACTATAAAGTAGTGGTCATCAAAACAAAATGGTATTGGCTAAGAGACAGAAGACTGGATCACTGGAATAGACTAGGGGTAAATGATCTCAGAACATAGTGTTTGATAAACCCAAAGACCCCAGATTTTGAGATAAAAACTCACTATTTGACAAAAACTGCTGGGAAAGTTGGAAAACAGTATGGGAAAAATAAGGTTTAGATCAACATTTTACACCTTATACCAAGGTACATTCAAAATGGGTAAATGACCTAAATATAAAGAGTCAAATCATAAATAAATTAGGTGAACATAGAAGAGTATACCTGTCAGATCTGTGGGAAAGGAAGGAATTTAAGACCAAGCAAGAGATAAAGAACATTGCAAAGTATAAAATGAATGACTGATTATATCAAATTAAAAAGGTTTTGTACAAATAAAACCAATGCAACCAAAATTAGAAGGAAAACAACAAACTGGGAGAACATTTTTATAACAAAACTCTCTGACAAAGGCTTAATTTCCCAAATATATAAGGAACTAGGTCAAATTTGCAAAAAAAATCAAGCCATTCCCCAAATGACAAATGGTCAAGGGATATGAATAGGCAATTTTTGCATGATGAAATAGAAATAAAAACTAACAATAAGCACATTAAAAAGTGTTCTAAATCCCTCCTGATTAGAGAAATGGAAATTAAAACAACCCTGAGGTACCACCACACACCTAACAGGCTGGTCAATATGGCAGCAAAGGGAAGTGATAAATGTTGGAGGGGATGTGACAAAATCGGGACACTAATACACTGCTGGTGGAGTTGTGAATTGGTCCAACCATTCTGGAAGGCTTTAAAAGAATGCCTAACCTTTGACTCAGCCATACCACTGTTGGGTTTGTAGCCCAAAGAGATAATAAGGAAAAATACTTGTACAAAAAAATATTTATAGCTATGCTCTTTGTGGTGGCAAAAAATTGGAAAATGAGGGAGTGTTCATCAATTGGGAAATAGTTGAATAAATTGTGGTGTCTGATGGTGATGGAATACTATTGTACTAAAAGGAATAATGAACTGGAGGAATTCCATGTGAACTGGAAAGAACTCCAAGAATTGATGCAGAGTGAAAGGCGTAGAACCAGAAGAACATTATACACAGAGACTGATACATGATGGCACAATTGAATGTAATAGAATTTTCTACTAGTAGCAATACAATGATCCAGGACAATCCAGAGGAACTTAAGGATATCTGCATCCAGAGAAAGAACTGTGGGAATGGAAACGTAGAAGAAAAACACATGATCAATCATGTAGTTCGAAATGGATATGATTAGGATTTTGATTTTTAAAGATCATTCCACTGAATATATGAATAATAGAAATAGGTTTTGAACAATGATACATGTATAGCCCAGTGGAACTGCTTGTCAGCTTTGGGAGGGAGGAAGAAAGAGAGGGACAGGGGAGGATCATGAATCATGTAACCATGGAAAAATATTCTAAATAAAAAAGGGAAAAAATAAATAGAAACAAATCATACCTTAAAAACAAACAAACATATAAACAACTAACTAACTAACTAAAATACCCATACGTTCTCCAGGAGGTAATTTGGGTAGGAGAGTATCAAAGTGTAAACATTAGGGCAGCTAGGTGGCTCAGTGGATTGAAAATTAGGTCTGAAGATGGGAGGCCTCAGACACTTCCTAGCTATGTGACTCCGGGGAAGTCACCCCATTACCTAGCCCTTATTGCTCTTTTGTCTTGTAACCAATACAAGCATTGATTTTAAGATAGAAGTTTAAGTGTTTAAAAAAAGTACAAACATGACTGATAAATCATAAGGTACCTAACATAAGATTAACAATATTAAACTGACTGTATTTCTAAATGGGAAGATGATACATGTAACCCCTAAGAACTTTATTTTCACTAAGGTAGTTAGATAGGGTAATTAGAAAGCATCTATTTAGATAGAGGATATGAGTTTGAGTCTATTATGTTGGGATTATCTTGAAAGAGGAGCATAAGGATAGGAATGAGAGATGTATTAGAAGAAGGAAGAAAAAAGGAGAGAAGGAGAATAGGGAAAATTATCTTATATAAATGAGACATGCAAGGAAGAGTTTATTCAATGTTGAATATGAATAGACATTTTTTAGATAAAGAAGCCAAAGCTATCATTATATGAAAAATGCTTTAAATAGCCATTAATTAGAGAAATGCAAATTAAAATATCTTTGAGGTGCCATTTCATACCTATCAGATTGGCCAATATAGTAGAAAGGAAAAATAACAAATGTTGGAAGGGATGTGAGAAAATTGAGACACTGATACACTGTTAGTAAAGTTGTGAACTAATTCAGCCATTCTGGAGAAAATTTGGAACTAAGCACAAAGAGCTATAAAACTATGCAACATGACTAATATGAAAATGGACTTTACATTGCAGCATATGTATAATGTATATCAAATAGCTTGCTTTCTCAAGGAGGGGAAAGACTCTAAATAGACTATCTATCTATCTATCTATCTATCTATCTATCATCTATCTATCTATCTATCTATCTATCTATCTATCTATCTAATCTATCTATCTATTGTAATATTTATTGGGAGAGATGGGGAGGATATAAAAAATGGGGAATAAAGGGAAGGTCTGTAGCAGGGTATGGAGGAGTTGAGGGGAGAGAGGGAATATTGCTTGGTGAAGCAAAGGAGAGAGATGCCCCCTGCTTAGAGGAAGCAGCAGGGGTCTGACAAGGATGGTTTGTCCTGGAATGACTGAACTGAAATTCAGATCCCTCTATGACCAGAAAAGCTAGTCCACTTATCTGACTTCGAATTCAAAGAAAATAAAGTTTAATAACAAGTTGGGATTGGAGTTTTTTCCTTAGCTTCAGAGTTGAGGCCAGGCCCTAGAGGCTGGCAGAGGGTTTCTCCCACTCCCGTCTACTCTATATCAGTCCTGCTTAGTCTAATTCAGAATCTCAGCAGTAGACAGAAAGCAAACAAAAACATTTCTGACCTTCAGAAGAGATTGGGCTGAACCAAGAAGAGGCATACCACACCAGACTGGACTGAATGAGCTCCTCCCTCCTCCCACACCAGGAAGGAAGTCCAAAAACCTGGCAGGAAGGAAGTGCTAGTCACTAGACCCAACTGCAACTCCCAGTTGCCCCTTCCCCCACCAACTGTCAGTCTTATTTCCTTTCCACACTATCTATCTATCTATCTATCTATCTATCTATCTATCTATCTATCCCTATATAATAGAACTATAATAGTGAAGGACTTAAATTTGTTCCTTTCATATATAGATAGATCTAACTTTACAGTATATTGAAAAGAAGTTTAGAATTCTAGAAAAGTTAGATACAATAGACCTCTGGATGGGAATTGAAAGGAGTGTAGATATTTCTTACCTGTGAATCATACCTTCACAAAAAAACTGACTGCACATTAGACCATAAAAACCTCTCTAACAGATGCAGAAAAGCAAAACTATTAAATGTATACTTTTCTGATTAAATTAAAATGAACATTCAATAAGAGGTGTTTGAAGCATAGATTAAAAATTAATTGAAAATTAAATAACCTAATCTTAAAGAATGAATGGGAAAAGAACAAATCCTAGAAATACCCAATAATTTAATTAAAGATAATTACAATAAAACAATGTACCAGAATGTATGGGATAAAGCCAAAGCAGTACTTACAGGAAAGTTTATATCTCCAAATGCTTACATCAATCAAAGAGAAAAAGAACAGATCAACAAGTTTAGCATATAACAAAAACAACATCAAAAATATCTTAGAAAAACAACAAATTAAGAACCCCAAATTAAATACCAAAATATAAATTCTGAAACCAAAATAGACTAATGAAATTTTAAATTGAACTAATAAATAAAAGTAGGAGCTGATTTTATGAGAAAAATAACAAAATAGAAAAAAAATCATCTAATTTGATTTAGAAAAAGAGAAAAACAAATTACCAGTATCAAAAATGAAAAGAATAAATATACAATCAATGGAAATTAAATAAAAAATTATTAGTAACTATTTTGCTCAATTATATACCAAAAATTAACAACTTTAATGAATGAATAAATATTTTTTTAAATTTAAATTACCCAGATTAATAAAAAAGGAAATAGAATTCTCAAATAATACCATCTTAGAAAAAAATATTGAACAAGCCATAAATTATGCCAGGGCCAAAGAGATTTACAAATTGATTCCATCAAACATTTAAAGAACAACAAATTCTAATACTATATAAACTATTTGAAAAAATAGGTAAAGAAGGAGTCATCCCAGATTTTGACAAAACCAGTTCTTATTAAAAACTAGAAAGTATAAGAAAAAAAATAGAGCTTTTCTTAAAATGACCAGTGGCATTTATCTAAAACAAACAACAAGGATCATAGATAATGGGGATAAACTAGAAGCCTTTCCAATGAGTTCAGGGGTGAAGCAAGGATGTCATTATCACAACACAAGGACTTTTAATGCTAGATATGGCAATAAGACAAACAAAAGAAATAAGCATAGGCAATGAAGAAACAAAAATATCACTTTTGAAGATATGGTTTACTTGGAGAACCTTATTGAGTCAACTAAAAAACTAGTCAAAACTATGAACAACTTCAACAAAGTTGCAGGATATAAAATAAACCCATATAGCTCAGTAGAATTTGGTATATTACCAACCCAGGAGGAAAAGATAATAAGAGAAATTCTATTTAAAATAACTATAGAATGAAGAAAAGATTTGGGAGTGTGCTTTCTAAGATACACATAGGAACTTTCAAAACATGATTACAAAACCCTTTTCACACAAATAAATATATTTAAATAGTTGGAAAAATAATAATTGCTCATGGGTTGACTGAGTCAATACAATAAAATTGACAATGCCACCTAAATTAATTTACTTATTGAGAGCCATATAAATCAAACCACAAAAGAATTATTTTATTGAGCAAAAAAATGTAACAAAATTCATAGGGAGCATCAAAAGGCCAAGAATAACAAGGGAATCAATGAAAAAAAATGACAAGGAAGGAGGCCTACCAGTATCAGATTTCAATATATACAACAAAGCAGTAATCATCAAAACAATTTGTTATTACTTAAGACAAAGAGTGGTTGGTCAATGGAACAAATTAAGTATATAATATACAAAGTAAATAAGTACAGTAAACGAGTATCCTATAAACCTGAAGATTCCTATTACTGGGGCAAAAACTTACTATTCCATAAAAACTTTTCAGAAACCTGAGTTGTTTGGCAAGAGGTAGACATCTCACACTGTATACCAAGATAAATTGAAAATGGGTGCATGATTTAGACATAGAAGTTAATACCATAAGAAAATTGGTGGAACATAGAGGAAATATGAACCAACAAGAGATAGAGAAGTTCATGGGAGATAAATGGATAATTTTGATTACTTTTTTAAAAGTCCCCTCCCCCCTGACAAGACCAATGCAGCTGAAATTAGAAGAAAAACTGGAAATCAGGGAAAAATTTTTTTTGCAGGAAGTTTCTCAGATAAAGTCTCTTTTCTCAAATATACAAGGAAACTAACAAAATTTATAAGAATGAAAGCTATTCCACAATTGATAAATGGTCAAGGAATATGAACAGATAGTTTTCAGAGGAACAAACCAGGGTTATCTGTAGTCATATGAAAAATGCTTCAGATCATTATTTATTTATTAGAGAAATGCAGATTAAAATATTTTTAAGGTTAATGCAAATTAAAATAACTCTAAAGTACCAGATTTTTGGTTAATGTGACAGAAAAGGAAAACGACAAATGCTGGAGGGGATTGTGAAATAAGTATAGTAGTTTATTGTTGATGGAGCTGTAAACTAGTCCAACTATTCTGGAGAGCAATTTGACTATGCCCCAAAGCTTTAAAATTTAAATTACCTTTTGACCCAGCAATAACACTATTTGGTTCCCAATGAAATCAAAGAAAAGGGAAAGGGACCCATATTAAAAAAAATTATAGCAACTCTTTTTGTGGTAACAAAGAATAGGACTTCCATTAATTGGGGAATATCTGAATGAATTATGGCTCATTAATATTATTTAATACTATTGTTATAAGAAATGATGATGGGAATGGTTTCAGAAGAATCTGGAAAGGCATAAACTGATGTAATGTGAACTGAGCAGAACTAAGGGAACAGTAACAGTTCAGTAACACAGTAACAATATTAAAAAGATAGCAAAAGGTGAAATACTTAGAAACTGTGAGATACAATGATTTATCATAATCCTAAAGGATTTTCCATCTTCAGATAAAGAACTGTTGACCTCAGAGAGTATATTGAATCATATTGTTTTCTCTTCTCTCCCATAAAACATAGCTAATGTGAAAATATGCATAGCTTCATATATATAATGACTATTGTACTTTTTGCCTTCCCAATAGGTGGGGCAGGGGATAGAGGAAAGGAGAGACTTTGTAAATTGCAATTAAAAAAATAGTGGCAGAGGTGGTAGGTACTAAACCCAATTCTTTAGGTTCTTAGGTTCTCTGATATCTCATAGCTGCTGGACCCTCACAGGTGACTTCAGTCTTGGTAAGACCAGGAGATATTGACATTTCTGCCTGCCTCTTTATTTATAACCACCAGTGCCTTGAACTCTAAAGGCTCTCAATAGGTATATTTTGGATGCATAAGTGAATTATTCTCCTCTTTCCAAGTATGTATTAGAGGGAAGGATGTAGGAGTATAGAAGGGGTTATTTCTTTTTGTCACTTGTAAACTAAGGAGTTTGGACAGATTGGCCATTCCAATTCTGACCTCTCCTTGGAAAAGGTGGGGTAGTAGGATGCAGACTGCCTACTTGATATGTTGAAGGATTGATTGGGCAAAGTCAAAAGAACTATTTCTCTGTAGCCTCCAAAACCCAGGTATGGTTGATGAATATAGTGTTGTTTTATTTTGTTTTTGTTTTTTTTGGTATTGATGTTAAATTTCTGTTTGGAAGTGAGATCAAGGTTTATGAACATGGCATCTGTATCTGCAGTCTTTCTTGACTGTGTCTTTAACAATGTTGGGCTAAGGAACAATTATAAGGTATACAGTGGAGTACAGCCAAGGTCACTTAATAATCTCTAACAATCCAAAGACCAGGAAGTTTGAATAGAATGTCTGAGATGTCATGTCAAATAAAAGCTGGTTGGCACTTGGTCAGGGCTGGTAGGGATCTCTCCCTGAAATGTGACACACTAGAAAGAATGTTATATTTGTAGAAGAACTGGGTTTGAATCCCAGGTTCTTTTCTTCTTGTGTAACATTGAACAAGTCAATTCATCTCTCTAGGTCTTGGTTTACTCATCTATATAATAAGAGGGTTGGGTCAGGTGACCTTGAGAATCTTTTCTAGTTCATAATCTGTGATTTTTATGGCCTGATGTTGTTCTGAAGAATGAGCTGAAGTGTTGGTTTGAGGAGTTTATTTCTATTCCCACCCCAGACACAGGTGATAAAAGCCTCCCAAAAATTTAAGCCAGGAAGCCCCAACCCTAATTTGGTATTGTACTGTTTCTGGAGCTCAGGGACCAGCAGAGATGGCCTTTGGGGTGTGTTTATCCAACAGGGAGAGTGAGTTCTCTTGGGCAGGAGCTCTTCGGTGGTGTCTTGGCTGATGTTTAGGTCTAATAAATTAAATCTGTTAGATCATCACTGTTATATTCCTTAGACAAGCACTTCTAAGACAGATTAGAAAGGAACTTAAGGGGATTAAAAGCTTCTCTTAGTGAAAAACAATGTTTCAGATGGGAAATCCACTTACCAATATGAATTTCAGGAGAAACACATGTCTTCTTTAATGCATTTCTACTGCTTGAAGATGCTAGTGTTTTCCCCACGCCTTCCTTGCTCTATTTTGCATAAGTTATAATGTGTATTTTGTTCAGTGTGGCACGTCTCTCAGAGAGATTGATGGTTTCCATAAAGTTGTGTGAAAACATTTCTTCTTTGTTCACAAGAAAGAAAAAAAAGTGTCTAATGGATTTGGTGTATTAAATAATGTCAGCTTATACTGTAATGCAGGGAGTCTATGACGAATATCAGCCACTGAATACCAGAGAAAGCAGACTTGTCCAAAACAGGAATAGAGGCAGTTTTCAATTATCTACATATGGATTATCCGAAATAAGTTTGAATAAAACAAATATTTCTTTCTTCACCCAGCAGGCTTTGGAAGCTATTTCTTTGCTGCCAGTCATTCTGCGTGCAGAAATGGAAAGTCATTTTAAATAGTCTGGTCCAAATATAATTTGGAAGGCAAACCTGCTGCTGTTTCTGCAAAAATAATAATAATAAAATTAAAAAAAAATATATAATTCAGTACCAAATCAAACATAATTACTTTGGGGAGGAGATTATCTGATATTTGGGATGCTCCGGGCCATTAGAATGAAAAAGTGGAGAGCTGACTACTCAGAGTTGTATACAAATTCCTAAGGTTGAGTGAGGTCACTTCCAGGAGGTGAGGATCTAAAGAACATTGCATTACTTCATCAGAAAGTCAAGATAGCTGGCCTCTATCTCTGATGTTTGGACATCATTATGTGGAGGGCTTTCTCAAGTTCTTTGAACTGATCTGAATCTGGGTTATTTTGTAAATATCTAGATGGGTTTTTTATAGTCACTGCTGGTCCTTCAAGCATGTCCTATACTGTAGAGTTGTCTTTTCTCATTTTTATTTCTTAAGGCATTTGCTTTTGACACTGCCGATATTGTAAAGAAAACTAGTTCTGATGTTAGAAGACCTGTATTCAAATCTGAACCCTGAAACTTAATATTTGTGTGACTTCTATAAAAATCACTTAGTCACACACCCTGAGCCTCAGTTCCCTCCTCTGTAAAATGAGGATATAGGACTATATACTAAGGACTCTTCCATCTCTAAATCTATGAACACTTCCCCAGTGTTTCCTTTTCCCAAATGGACCTTCTCTTGGCAGGAAGAAAAAAGTGAAGCAAAATCAATCAACAAAACTAACCACTATTGATGGTAAACCTTATTTTTTCTTACTTCCTTCTCCCCATGCCTGCAAAGTTCTCACTTTCCATCCTGTGTTGAATTCCTCCCCATCCTTTAAAGCCTAGCTCAAATGCTATTTTCACTAGGAACCCTGTCCTGATCATTTTCTCCTGGCCCTTTCCCCCACAGTAAGTAAAGTCCTTCCCTCTGAGACCTCATCTTGGTTTTAAGGGTGAAGCACTTAGTTTGTACCTTTAAAAAAAGTTTATACAATGGTGGTTTCCCACTATCCCATTCTACTCTAACATAGAGCCCTCCCTTACAACAGAGAAACAATTGGCTAAGGAGGTCATTAATAAAATGGCCTCCCTGGATAGCATATGCAAGACTCTAAATTCAAGTTCCCTACTTCTCCATAGACAGGAAAGAAGTGTGTTTCAGTGTCTGTCCTCTGCAAGCATAATTGGTTGTTGCTGTCTGAGCTCAGCTGCCTTTTAGGGCTATTTTCATTTATATTATTACAGTCTTTGTTTGTGCTTTTCTATTGGTTATGTTCTTTGTATCTGTTTATACAAATCTTTCCAGATTTCTCTGAATTTCTCATAGTCATAATTTCTTACAGTCTATTACTAATTATGATATTCACATTCTGTGTTTTATCTGTTTCCCAATCAATGGGCAGCTACTTTGTTTCTAGTTTTTACTAATACAGAAAGGGCATTAAAGATGCATATACATATTCACATATACACATACACACATATATACATATGTAAATATATTTTGTATCTATGGTATTTTCCATGTTTGATATCTTTGGGATGTGTGTCTAACATTTGACCTAAAACTCTCTCTATCAAATGCTACAAACAATTTAATGACCCTTTTATAACTCAAAATATTTTCCAAGAATGGTTGGATCAATTCATAGCTCTATCAACAAATGGAGTCTGTTATCCCACAGTCCTTCCAACATAGAATCTGTCTTTGATCAATTTTGCTAATTTTTTAGGTATGAGGAGGAAAAAACATACCTCCAAGTTGTTTAAATTTGTATTTTAATAGAAATGTGATTGGGAACTTTTTTTTTTTTTGTGGTTGGCAGTTTTCAATTCTTTTGAAAATCTGACACCTTTTGACCACATCTTTAGGGAGATTGTTCTCATAAATTTGTGTCAATTCCCCATATATCTTGAATATCAGACTTAAAAAAAACAATTTTGGCTCTCTTCTTTTTCCAGTCTTGCTGATTCACTGGGAGGCAGTTTGTGGCAATGAGTTACATCCCATATTTGAAGTGAGAAGATTTATATTTGAATCCTACTTTTGCCTACTGTGTATTTGCTGACTGACCTTGGACAAATCACTTAACCTATATAAGAGTTAAAGTGAAAAATCTGAGAAGACATACACTGATGTAAAGCGAACTGAGCAGAACTAGGGGAACAGTAACAGTTCAACAACACAATAACAATATTATAAAGATAATGAAAGGTGAAAGACTTAGTAACTATAACTATGAGCAATACAATGATCTAAGGTCCCCTCAATTTCTAAATCTATGATCTTAAACTTGTTTAGGGGTTTGCATCTGCCCAATATACTTAATACACATTATTTTATATGGGAATTATTTGCATATGTGCCTCTCTATTAGATTATGAACACTATAAGAAGGGCATATGTCATAGTCATATTTGTCTTTGCTGAAGATTTTGTAATGGCATTTTGTAATGGCAAAATTTATTACTTCCATTGGATGAATGGGTATTTGTTGAGTAGAAGACATATCCTCCACAAGGTTCTAGCTACCTGTCTATCTCAGATCATCCGAAGAGGCTTCTTTTCTTAAGACTTGGGATCTCCTGGGTCATTTGCTTTCCTTCTGTAACTGGATGTAACTTTTAGACCTATAAAGGTGTAACCTTTAAAAACAACTAAAAAGCAGTAATTATAGTGGAAAGAACATTGAATTTAGAGTTAAATCTTTTGAGTTCAAGTTTTAGATCTATTCCATACTAGCTATGTGACCCTGAGCAAGGAACTGAACCTCTGTGAGCATCATTTTCCTTGCTTGTAAAATGAAGGGGTTGCACTATTATTTCTGAGGTTCCTTCTAACTCTAAGTCCCATAAAGTGTCCAGAGGGAGTGTGTCAGCCCAAACAAATCCTTTGCCTACAATACTGGGGCCAGGCCTCTGGATGGAAAGAGAAAGCAGCTGGGTTAGAAATGTTCCTGGATAGTTCGGGAGATTCAGGCAGCAGCGTGGTTTCTGGACTGAGCTATCTAGATAATATTCTTCCCCACCCATGAATGCCCTCAGTTTTGCTGCATTGCCCCATGTTAACATGCAGGCCCAACATCTTGTTGGAAAATGTGGTGCTAGAGTGTTTCTCAGTTTTAATTACACTTTGAATGGTAAGAGCTTGGCTGTCAGCAGCCTGTCTGAAATTGTTTTAATTGAAGTTCCATGAATCCTAGGGAGTTCAGATTGAGTTCATCTCTGAGCCCATCCTGATTTCATTAAAGATTTGATCTTTCTTTTTTCACCAATAAAACATTTATTATCGTTATCTGCTTCGGAACTATTTTCTTTCTTTAAAGAAAAAAAAAGCTAGTCTCATCTTCATGCCAATAAAATTCAGGAATCATCTCTTGATTTTTCTGGCATGCAGTTGAGAGAAATGAAAAAAAGTTTAATCTCATTTTAAAGCAATTCTCATTTGAGAGGATATCTGAATTTGCAGGCATGGATATTTGTGAATTGGCTGAACCCAAGGCTGATTTAAAGGGGAAATTTTATTGATGCCTTTTGTTTTTACATCACAATCATTTCTTTAGCATGCCCTCAGGCTTCCCAAATGAACCCTTTCCTCTTTGTTGTAAAAGAAAATAATTAAGTAAAAACAGCTGATACTATAACCTTATTTGACAATGTCTACAACATTCTGCCCTCTTAATCCCCCTTCTTCTCTACTGAGAAAGACAAAGAGTATCTTAATATTTGTTCTAAGGGACTATTATTGGATTTTAGATTTCATAAAGTTCAGTATACTTTCAGAGATCTCTTCACATACATTGTTGTCATTGTGTATCTTCCTTCTACGGTTCTGCATATTTCTTTCTGCATCAGTTCATACAGATCTTCCCAAGGGGCTGATTCTTAAGAACCACCTTCTTAAATGTAGGTATAGTTTTTCTAGGGATTAGTTTTCTATTTTATACAATAGCAAGAGGAGAATGACTCCCAATACCAGTGAGAGATCTACGAATCCCTTGAGAAGAGAAATTTGTGGGCAGCACAATTATTGATCATTATGCAACAATAGGAAAGTAAAAACTTTTGGCATGAAAGGGGCTAACTGGCTTCCTGTGTTATTAATTAACAATTAATGGTCACTAAACCCTCCTGGCACAGCTCTTGGTTCTGCCTGCTGCCTGGGCTTGGGCTCTTAGCCTGAACTGGGGGCTATCTGTTATGCTACATCCTTCCCAAACCTTCATGCCTGTCTCCTTGTTGCACTATTTGGAGCCCCCCAACATTTGGGTTAAGATTCCAGCTGCAGCTCTTTCCCCAAACTTTGTTTCATGTCTATAATATACTTAAAATTCACTAAATGACAGTTTATAATATCATTATCTACAGTTAAAGATATTATAACTTCAAAAATGAAAAGAAAGTGTAGCCATATGTGGAAATGCTTTATTTTGTGCACTTTTAACCCCCCCACCCAACCCCAATCCTTTCAACTGGACCAGACAGGCAGCAGTAAGAAAATCATATGTCTGCAAAAGCAGTTGGCAATTTTAGCTCCCCCGGTTGTCATGAAAGGAAATGGGGCTATTTAGATGGTAAATATCAACTGAAGACTAATTTATTTTTCTTTATAAAAATTATTTTGGAAACAGATTCCAATATGTTCTTTATTACATGGTTTGATAATTCAGTGATGCTTGCAACCCCCTTGCCCCCCAATAACACATGAACTGATTCAAACCTTCACTCCCAAACAGCCCTGGGGTTATTAGGAACAGCATGGATGGAGTATGGATTAGGTTTAAAAGTAATAAAAAAGTAGACCTGTTGGTTAGGTGAAAAATTCACTATCAGATTCCTGAGTGCCGCCTTTCTTTTCATGTGCAAACTGCAGTAAATGAGCCATTTAATTCAACAAATCCAGAGTTCTGATCCACCAGAAATAGAGACTTGGGTTAGTTCAATTTGTAACAAATGATCTCCATATGATCAAAGTCCCGCGAGCTGATTTCAACATGCTGCTTAAATTAGTCTAACACCAAAGTCTTTGGCTCAGAGACAGTATTTGGAATGTCTTACCAGAAGAAAAATTCCTCCCCACACATGGTTCTAATATCATGGCATGGCAGCTTTGCTTTTTAATGGGCTGACAAGAGGCCTCGGCGCTAACTTTCTGACTCCAAAAAGTCCTCGTGCTGTCACCCGCAAACCAGCTAGGATAATTTTTCCTTGGCTTCCTTATTAAAGCCTGAATGAAGGGATTGTGTGGCTTTCTTAATGTCACTCGGTCTGTTTGCCATAAATTCAGGCCCTCACGATGAAAGCTGCACTTATATTTCTTGGGGAAATGGAATCAAGGAGAATGCACCCGGGTTCACAATAAATAACCAAGCGTGAGTTATTAAGTGAATTTCATATACCAGGGCCTTATTACATCAGCAGTTTAGATAATGGCTTCTGAAAAAATATTTCTCTGCCGAAACATAAAGAAGAGAGGGTATCGGGAGGGCGCCTCGGCTGACAGCCTTAGACAGCCAGAGTGAGAAGTGAATAGGCAAGTCTTTGCAGAAACAGAATATTTACATTTTTTTTTGCATGCTGCCGCCTATTTGATTCTACAGGGAGATGAGTGGTCAGCTTGCCAACATGACATGCATTACTGTGGCCTCTGGAACTGCGATTATTTGTTTTGTTTTGTTTTTTATAGAAGGAAGACATTGGCTTATTTAGACTATGTACCTAATTTTAGAGAATGTTCATTATGCTGCTTATAAACCACATATTTTCCAGAATTTGTTGTTCCACCAAAATAAGTCACAGGTTTGACTGATCCAAAGGACAAGCATTATACTAACTGCCCCATGTTCTGGGGCAGTTCATGTAACCTTGGGGCATTGGTGGGGATTGGTGTTCTTATTTGGTATTTTCAACTTGTTTCCAAGCTTGAGAAACTGGGGAGGATGTACCCCACTGTTAGTTGCCTTATCTCAAGATAACATGGCTATGTTTGGATGTTCTTTGGGAGATGCCAGGGAGGTTGAAAAGGGAGCTAAACTAGCTAGAGGCCGAACTCCTTTTCCTAGGACTTTTGGCCAAGTCTCATCTAAAAGCTAGCTGTATGGTAGCCATCTAACCACTAAAATGGGAGCCATTCAACAGGCAACCTGGAGACCCCACAGATCCTCTTTAACAGGAGCAGGGCAGGTGTATGGGCTTTCTTGCCATGTCTGCATATGGCTGAGGTGGCAGTGGCATGCTGAATTCCAAGACAATATGGATTTGGGAATAAGGAGAAAGATAAACAGTGTTAGCCTAGGTAATAGGACTCCTTGCTACAAGATCAGATGCTGGATTTGGGGGTAATTGAAGGGTTTGGAATCCCATCTTTGATGTTTACTGTCTGTAGGACAAGGGACAAATTTCCACCTCCCTGAAACTCAAGTTCCTTATCTATAAAATGAAGGGATTAGTCTCAAAGGCTTCTAAAGTCTCTTCCAGCTCCCCATATATTATCCTATGATTCTATAACTCCGCTCCTGGACTGGGGAGCAGGAGAATGTCTAGTAAAGGTCTGGAAACTTTAGCTAGAAAGCCAGCTTGAGTGTCCTTGACCCCTGTCCTCATCTCATCACCACAATTCACATATCATTGCTCTGCTTATTTGCAGCCTAATAAACACCTATATATCATTGCTTGACACTTTTATCTGTTCATTCAAAAGATTCTTCCAATGATCACCAAACAGACAAAAAAGTGAGGGCATAGCACATAGTCAGGATTTCTCTTTCTTCTTTAGGACAGGGTCTTCAGAAATCATTTGAATCAACAAATATTGGAACCATCTGTACCTTGAACCTCATATTTATTATGGAGGAGAGGTGATGGATTTTATGTAAAATAAATAGAAACTGTGATTTTTACCTTGAAGGTAATTATAGAACCATAGTTTTAGATCTGAACAGGATCTAAGAGACCATCTAGTCTAACCTCCTCATTTTACAGAGGAGGACACTGAAACATTCCAAAGGTAAAATGACTTGATTAAGTTTACACATCAAGTAGAAGAGACAGGACTTAAACTCAGGGTCTCTGACACCAAAATTCAATATTCTGTCAACTACACCACACTAATTCCTAAAAAATTTATGCTGCTGAAGTAACTCATGATTTTATCTAATCTGGGAGTCAAGATTGACATGCATGAAATAGATGTAAGGTGCAAAAATGTGTAAACAAATGAAAATTAACAATACAAGTTATGCACATATGCTTATGGCTCAGGCAAAATTGGTTATAAAATACATAGAATAATGACTGAGGGATCCCAGGAAAGCTATGTCTTCTGGGGGTATATAACTTGAAGGGAGAGAGATGGAAGACAGGAGACAACAGATTTGACCATGTATTCTAGTTATACATAGTGCTCCCCACTCGATTCAATTCTGCCGTAGGAATTACAACCATTTCCTAAATGAGAAGGAATTATATAGAAGTTGAATTGCACTGACTCAGAAGGTAAGTTTTGGAAGGGGGCTTAGAGGCTTTCTTGTTCACAGTGCCCTCATATTTTTTTCAGTGCCATCATTTTACAGATGAAGAAAATAAGGCCTACAGAGGCTAAATAACTCACCTAAGTCATATAGGTGGTAAGTATCAGAGGTGGGATTTGAATCCAGGTCGCCTGACTCTAAAGTCACTGCTTTTCTCATTGTTATTTCACTTCCTTGTCCTAGAAGGAGGCATGGTAGTTTTTTATTCAGCAAACCTACCTTCTTCATAATAAGGAATTAATTCCCTTTTGTTCAGAAAGAGATGCTCTGGGGCTGGATGTTTGAGGATTGTAGTTCCATAGGTCTTGATCCTAACCCAGGTACTGAGATCTCTTGTTACCTGTGCATAGAATATATTGCCATTGAGTAATTAGATTAAGATGTAACTAGAAGACAATTCTGAGGGTTATAGCTGTGGGGAACTTTTTTGTACTAAGTCCCCTATGGACCAATCCAAGTTCTTTAATTATCAGTAGCACATAGACCCAAATTTTACATTTGCCATGAGATAGTTGCTCAAGGTTTTATATCTTGCTAGAAGAACATGACCTTGACCATCTTTAGATTTAGTAAAAACAATTTAAAAAAATTAGAGAGGCAGATTGAAGCTAAATGAAGCTCATTAGAACTGTCTGACCAAGAGATAGACTGCTTCTGGAAGTAATGGGATTCCTCTCTCTAAAAGATTAATATGTTATGGAATGGATTCTTGATCAAAAATAGTTTGGAAGAGATGACTTTCAAGTACCCATCTAATTCTGAGATTCTATGATTCTATGAACTTCATCCCACAATTCTTTTTTTTTTTTAAATCAAAGGTTTGATTAAAATAAGGGAAAACAAAGAAGAAAAAAACCAAGAATGATCCACAAACTGCTTATATCAACCTCAAATCCATATAATTATACATCAAATGATTTTTCAGAATCATTTATGTTCTTCATTTCAAGAGTCTTTGTTTATTAAAAACACCATCTATTGCCTCTCTTAGCAGGGGAATGATCATTTTTTTACAATTACTTTTTTTTTTACCTCTGAATTCTCATTTTCTGACCTACTCATTATTTAGAAGATACTAACCTTATACAGTCATGTTTGATTTCATGATCCCTTTTGAGGTTTTCTTGGCAAAGATCCTGAATGATTTGCTATTTCCTTCTCTAGCTCATTTGACAGATGAGGAAACTGAGGTAAAGGGAGGCTAAGTGACTTGTCCAAGATTACATAGTAATTGTCTTAGACCAGATTTCAACTCAAGTCTTTCTGACTTCAGGTCTGGTCCTCTATCTATTGAGCCACCTAAGGTACTGACATATTTCCTTCTATTGGTAGGTTTGCTTATTCGTGCGTGTGTGTGTGTGTGTATATGTGTGTGTATGTTTTAATTACTTGGTGCTTCTTGTACAGTGATAGTGAACCTTTATAGAGATAGAGTTCTGCCCCCCCCCCCATAGATTGGGCCCTCCCCCTCATTGAGTGTTAGGGTTTGCCCTGCTACCCCACACAGGGGAGGTAGAAAGAGCTCCCATTGGGCTTCTGGGCAGAAGGGCAGGGATGGGAAAAAATGTGGTCAGACATGGTGGAGAGGGGGAGGGGAGCAGCTCTACTTGAGTCCCTCTGCCTTTCTAGTAACAAACTCTGGGAGTAGGTGGGAGGGTGGTCATGTGCCCACAGAGAGCACTCTATGTGCTATCTTTGGCACTTGTGCCATAGGTTCACCATCACTGCTCTAGTAGAATATAAACACCTTAAAATCAAGCTCCTTTCTAATATTTTCTTTGTTTCTGCCACAAGTCGAGCATTGAGCCTTGTATATAAATACTAAAAGCTTATCTGAGGAAAAGAAAAAGATGAGAATAAGCATTTACACAGTACCTACTTATAAAGAAGCATTTTTATAATGCCAATAGTATGCCAGAAATGGTGCCAATGATTTTCTCTTTTTTAATAAAGGTCATCTTTTCTAATCCTCCAAAATTGCCCTGTGAGGGCTATTATTATCCTCATCTTACAGTTGTGAAAACTGAGGCAAACAGAGGTTAAGTGACTTGGTCGGAGTCCCATAGTAAGTGTCTGAGACTGGATTTGAACTCAGGTCTTATTGACTCTAGGCCCATTGTATTACTAGCTGCTTCTCTGACTTTAGTTCAAGTGTCGAGTCAGCTCCTATCATATATCAGGCACTGTTCTGGGCACTGGGGAGATGAAGATAAAAATAAAACAATGCTCGAGGAGCTTTCATACTAAAGTCAATTGCATACTGAGAAACATAATTGGCAATTGGTCAGTCAGTTAGAATTTATTAAGCACTCACTATATGCCAGGAACTGTGCTAAATGCTGAGGATACAAAGAAAAGCCAAAATCAAACAGTCTCCGATCTCAAAGAGTTCACAATCTAAATAAGGAAATATTAATTGATTAATTAATTGATTATAGTTTTGCCTTCTACTCCCTGTTGTATTTTAATTTAAAATCCAAGATTTTTGATTTTTTGTTTGAGATTGTATTTTTATAAAAATCCAAGATTTCGATTTTGTTCGAGAAAAGATCTTCAAGGAAGAAGCTTGCTAACTCCTAAATCCAGAGAATGAACTGTTGCAGAAAGATGCCAGAAAACCTACACTACAGCAAGAAGATCAAGAATGAATTTTGGCTGTGGTTGATTGAACTGAAGTTTGATTGAACATTTATTGTAAATGTACACTTTTATGCCAAGGGGACTGCCCCTAATTTGGCTTTCTGTCAATGCGCCTAGCAAAACATTGGTTTTGCTTTCTTTCTTTTCTATTCCTCCCTCACTACTTTAATTTCTTCTTAGAAAATTGAATATTGTATAAATCTGTAGTTAGAAGTGCATTTAGGACTACAAGATGATTATGTTAAATGATCAATGGGGAGACTAGTCTCCCAATGACCATCGGGGGGATTGTGAATCTTAAAACCGCTCAGACTCTACTTCAGAAGATTTGATTAAACTATTCTCCATTTTCTACAATGGAGGTACTTAGTCAGGAATGTATTGAGAACTTTAAAATTACTCCACCCTGCTCAGACAGTGCCTTAGGGGAAGATAAAGTTGTAAAATTCCTTATTGAACAATGAAACATACTTATAGTGAATCAAAAACCCTAAGCTAGGTGGTCTATTTTAGATCTAATACAAAAAGGTGATAAGTAACTATAAAGGTTAAATTAATCACTAAAAGGTCAAGCAACTTATAAAGGGCAAGCTTAGCAAAGAGATATGAAATACTCAGAAGATATAATCTAATCCGAGAAGGTGATAACAAAAGAAGATGTGAACTAAGAATGGACAGTCCTGGGGAAAAGCGTCTACTGTGATTGGTAGATGTGAAAATTTAGGGGAGGTGACATAAGAGAAAATTCTCTTTAAAAGGAGGTCAGGAGTTCAGAGGAGGCTCTCTGAACTTAGTTGGAGTTTGGAGTTAGTTTGGAGGAGCTGGGTCTCTGAACTGAGTTCAGGAGTTGAGGATTTCAGTTGAAGGACTGGAGTTTTGCTTTAGGATGATCTTGTGGTGAGTGATAAAAGACTGTCTAGTCTCGCTTAAGGCTTAGACCTAGGCCATTTGGCCTAGGTCCTTCCTACTATTTTTTCTTTCTTTCTCTCTCTCTCTCTTCCCTTAAATTCCTTCATTTGTATTAATTAAAATCTCCATAAAACCCAGCTGACTTGGGTATTTTCATATTTGGAAATTTTTCCCATGGCGACCACTTATTTTTGATTTAAATCAAGACACTAAAAATTATCTTTACAGTTTTGGCAATTCAGTCTTGAAACCCACATTTTCGCGGTTACACTGAGTTCAATAAATAGACAAATCTTTTCAATTTTACTTTTGCAGCATCTCTTCAATCTATTTTCACCATATTTGGGGAGAAGATAATTAGATAGAACATTAAACGATGGTATAAAATATGTTCCTGGTCAGCAATCTGAAGATAGCTGCTTAATAAATGTTTTTTAAAGTTCAATTCATCTCATTTATTTAACAAATAAAAATGGAGTACCTATTATGTTCAAAACTTTGTCCTACGTCCTGGAATTAAAAAATGAACAAGACAAAGACTCAGCCTTCATAGACTTTATAGTCTAATACAGGTAATAGGGTGGATGCACAAATATGAAACAGAATGATAATTTCACAAGTGAGGGAGAAAGTTTTGAAAGGGGAAGATTATTTTTCCTTTATTTTTCCCTATTTTTATTGATTCTTTTTGTTTATATGTCACATTTCTTTCTGAATACATCTTCCCACCCTTATCCAGTAAACTATCCCTTGTGATATTTTTTTTAAGAGAGAAAAAACAGTTCCACAAAACTTATCAATGCATCAATCACACATGGCAACATATTCACCATTCTACATCCAACTCTTCTCTGTGATCAAGATTATAAATGCATTTGCTACGGAAAGGAAGATCAAAATGAGCTTCTTCACAAAGTGAGATTATGGGAATGTCGATAGATGAGATTGGCTAGTGTACAGATAGTTGCTTAGTTGTCCTTCATTCTTGAAGAGGGCCAAAATGATATCACTATGTCAGGTTCAATATGAGTTTAGAAGACTCTACCACAAATCAGTACAAATAGCCACAATGGGATGAAGATGTCTCTAAATGTTTCCATCTCATATTTCTTTTGGACTACTGCAATTCTGTTTTGCTCGTAGAGCACAGAACCTTCTTTGATGTGGGCATGCCATGCTGGACAGTCTTGTGTCTCACAATCAAAACCAAAGTTCTTCAGAGAGACCTTGAGAGTGCTCCTGTATCACATCTAGTGTACAAATAATTTGTAGGTCTAAGAGGCAACAGGTGGTATAGCTTGACTTTCAGTTAAATATGGCTCCAGAACAGAAGCAGGGCTTGTTTTCTCCTCTCCGCCAATTGTGACAGAGTGGCTCAAAATGACAAAACCAAAGACAAACAAGTGAAAGAGATCCACAGTAGGGTATAGCATGGAAGGTAGGCAAAGTTAGTGCATTTACATGCTTAAAGGGGGCAAAATTTCTCCCACCAAGGGGTGAGCTTATTACCCTTCCCCCACTTCACTTACCTTGCCAGAGTCGGAGCAAGCACAGGGCAAACTTCTAAGTTCTGGGAGGGAGGCTGGCTGAGGTCAACAACAGACCTACCCCTAAGAGAAACTGGGACTTGAGACACCAGGAGGCTGAGGAAACATCTAAATAGGACAGGAAGCTTGAGCAGAAAGGGGCGACTCATAACAAACACACCATAGAAACCTGAAAAATAGCCTCCAGCAAAAACCTCTCTAGCTCACAATACAGAGACTTGCCTACACTCAACACTCAGACCTCTGTAAGGCGATCTTTAAGTTCTCAGGAGTTAGATGTGACAGTAAGCACAATAAGACTAGGAACCCCAAGAGGTTGAGGAAACATGGAGATAGGGCAGAGAGGAGAGGCTCAAAGCAAAATGCCACAGAGACCAGAAAAATAGTCTCTGGGAAAAACCTCTCTAGTGCTCAATACAGAGACTTGCTCACACTACACACCCAGACCTCTGTAAGGCAATCTTTAAGTTCTTAGGGGACCTGCCCCTAAGAGCAGATAGATACTGCTGAGGTCTGGGAAATTTGCCTTGGGCAAAAACCTCTCCAGTGCTCAATATAGAGACGTGCATGCACTCCACACCCAGACCTCTGCAAGGCAATGTTTAAGTTCTTAGGGGCTGGACATGCCCCTAAGAGCAGCTAGATATTGCTGAGGACTGAGGAAAATATCCTCAGGGCAAAAACCTTTTCAGAGACCAATAAAAAGATCACCCACATTCCTCACTAAGACTCCTGACCATGAAGGGACAAGGCAATGGCCCCCAACTCCCAGGAGATAAAACCCACAACCACCAAAAAACCAAGAAGAAAACTTGGACCCTTGATAAATTTTATGCAGAAAAAAATCCAGACTAAAGAGGAGACAGTAGATGACAAACAAGTAAACAGACCCCCCCAAAAGGAAATTGGCCACTAGTTCTTGAAGACTTCAAATATGAGATTATTAGGAAGATGGAAGAGATTTGGCAAGAAAAGTGGAAATAGTTCAAAAAGAAAATAACAGTTTAAAAAGCAGGATCTCCCACTTGGAAATTGAAGCCCAGAAATCAAATGAAATAATAAGCAAATTGAAAACCAGAAATGACCTGCTGGAAGCTGTGAAAAGCAGGATAGATCAAACTGAAAAGGAAAATCAAAAGATATTAGCTGAAAACTAGTCATTAAAAACTAGAATTTGGCAAGTAGAAGCCAATGATCTCAAAAGACAGCAAGAATTAATAAAGCAAAATCAAAAGAATGTCAAATTAGAAGGCAACACAAAATATCTCATTGAGAGGGTGATTAACCTTGAAAATAGATCTTGGAGAGACAATTTGAAAATCATAGGCCTATCTGGAAACAAACAGAAACATTAACATCATACTACAAGAAATTATTCAAGAGAACTTCCCTAATGTACTTCAACAAAAGGACAAAATAGACACTGAAAGAGTCCATAGATTGATCACCTGCTACACTGAATCCTCAGAAGCAACCCCCAGAAATGTAATTGCCAAATTTAAGAGCTTCCAAGCTAAGGAGAAAATATTACAAGAAGCTAGGAGGAGACAATTCAACTATCAAGGGGCACCAATCAGGATTACACAGTTTCTGGCAGCCTCCACACTAAAAGATCTCAAGGCTTGGAATATGATATTCAGCAAGGCAATAGATGACTTCAAATATTTATAAAGATAAGACCAGAATTAAATGGAAAATTTAATATCAAAATCGAAAAACCAAGAGAAATATGAAAAGGTAAATAAGAAAGAGAAGGGTCTTATTTTTTCCTTTAAGGGCCTCAATAAGGCCAAATTGTTTATATTCCTATATAGAAAAAATGTTATTTGTAAGTCTCAAAAATTGTATTCACTATTTTGGTAGTTAGAAGAATTATTCATAGGTAGAGATTGGAATACTAAGTGGTTTAAAATCATATGCAAAAAAAAAAAGAAAGAAAAGGGGGGAGGGGAATAGAAGATGGCACCAAGAGAAACTTGAAGGAATAAGAAAATTAGGATAATCTATACTACACAAAAAAGGCACATGGGAGGGGGAGGGAAAGAATACTATTATAAGAAGGAGAGCAAGAGAGTGCTAAAAGGTAATACTCAAACCTTACTCTCAGTGGAATCAATTCCAAGAGGGAAGAGCATCTAGATCCATTGTAGTAATGAATTCTATCTTACCCTATAGGGAAATTAAGAGGGGAAAACTAAGGAGGGGAGTGCGGTGGGGAGTTTAAAAAGGGAGGGAAAGAGGGGGCAGGGAATTTAATAGACCCTAAAAAATAAAAGGGTAATAAAAAAGGGAGGGGGAAGAAAGGGAGGGTGTGGAGGGAAGCAATACTAGGGAGAGAGCGTGTGTGGGGTAACTTAAAAAAACCTCAAAGAAAAATAAGAGGGGGATAAGAAGGAGGGGGAAGAAAGGAAAGCAAAATAAGGGTTGGGATTAAGAGAATTGATTAAAAATAGAACAATGGTATAGAAGGAAATAGTGAAAGAGGAAATGGCAAGACACGGAGAGAAAATCAAAATGCTGGGGAATACACAGGTAGTAATCATAACTTTGAATGTGAATGGAATGAACTCACCAGTAAAGCAGAAGCAAATAGCAGAGTGGATTAGAAACCAAAATCCTACCATATATTGTCTACAAGAAACACACATGAGGCAGGTAGACACACACAGGATAAGGGTCAAAGGCTGGAGCAAAATCTATTGGGCCTCAACTGAGAAAAAGAAGGCTGGAGTTGCAGTCATATCTGACAAAGACAAAATAAAAATTGATCTTAAAAGTTAAAAGAGATAGTGATGGTAATTACATCCTGATAAGAGGCAATATAAATAATGAAGAAATATCAGTAATCAACATGTATGCACCAAATAGTATAAACTCCAAATTAATAAAGAAGAAACTAGTGGAGTTGAAGGAGGAAATAAATAGTAAAACTATACTAGTAGGAGACCTGAACCTTCCACTATCAAATTTAGATAAATCAAACCAAAAAATAAATAAGAGGTGAGAGATATGAATGAAATCTTAGGAAAATTAGAGTTAATAGATATATGGAGAAAAATAAATAGGGACATAAAGGAATACACCTTCTTTTCAGCAACACATAGTACATTCACAAAGACTGACCATGTACTAGGGCATAAAAATCATGGCAAACAAGTACAAAAGAGCAGAAATAATAAATGCAACCTTCTCAGATCATAATGCAATAAAAATAATAATTAGCAAGGGTACATGGAGAGCCAAAACAAAAATGAATTGGAAATTAAATAATATGATTCTCCAAAATTGATTAAAGAACAAATCGTAGAAACAAATAATTTCATTGAAGAAAATGTCAATTATGAGATATCCTTTCAAAATCTATGGGATGAAGGGGGAAGCTGGGTATCTCAGTGGATTGAGAGCCAGGCCTAGAGATGGGAGGTTCAAATCTGGCCTCAGACACTTCCCAGCTGTGTGACCCTAGGCAAGTCACTTGACCCATATTGCCTAGCCCTTACCACTCTTCTGCCTTGCAGCCAATACATAGGTAAGGGTTTAAAAAACAACAACAAAATCTATGGGATGCAGCCAAAACAGTACTCAGGGGGAAATTTATATCCTTGAGTTCATATATGAACAAAATAGGGATGGCAGAGGTCAATGAATTGGTCATGAAAATCAAAAAACTTGAAAGGGAACAAATTAAAAATCCCCAGATGAAAACTAAATTAGAGATCCTAAAAATTAAAGGATAAATTAATAAAATTGAAAGTGAAAGAATCATTGAATTAATAAATAAGACTAGAAGCTGATATTTTGAAAAAACAAATAAAATAGATAAAGTATTGGTCAATCTAATAAAAAAAGGAAAGAAAACCAAATTAACAGTATTCAAGATGAAAGGGAGACCTCACCTCTAATGAAGAGGAAATTAAGGCAATCATTAAAAACTGTTTTGCCCAATAACATGGCAATAAATATGGCAATCTAGGTGATATGGATGAATAGTTACAAAAATATAAATTGTTTTTATTAACAGAATTAGTAGATTAATGGAAGAAGAAATAGAATTCTTAAATAATCCCATATCAGATAAGAAGCAATAGGTAAGCCAAACCTAGAATCTGTATAAAGGAAAGGAAAGATGACTAATAGTCATCCACAAAGACTTGTCAAATCAGATTTCATCATCTCAGAGAGAAGAGGAAAATGCAGTCTATAGAAGTCTATAGAAGTGAAATTACTTTCTCAAGTCACCAAAAAGTAATAGTAATAAAAATGATGATGAAAATAATTACCTTTTATATAATGCCCACTATGTGCCACACTTATACTAAACTCTTTACAAATTTTATCTCATTTGATTTTCACAACTTTGAGAGGTGCTACTATTACTCTCTTTTTACAGCTGAGGTAACTGAGGCAAACAAAAGTTAAGGAACTTCCCCAAGTTGACATAGACATAGGTCTGAGGTCAGATCTTACTGACTCTAGGCCCACAGCTTTAGCCATTGTACCACCTAGTAGAATTGGAATTTCAATCCAAATCTGACATACATATCTCATGTTGTCTCTTTTTGATGTGTTTCTGTGTCCCATGATTTACTTTTTCAGACCAATGCTACTGACTCATGACTTTTATGTTCCCTAAAGTTTATTTCTACTTAGATACAAATGCAGAATTTCAAAGTACACAGATAGATACTTTACTTTTAACTTGTTCAAATTCGGCTGTGGCTATTTTGTGTCTCTTTGTGTAGATAGTATAACTTTCTCCAAAAAAAAAGGAGGGAGGATCTTGTTTTGCTGATGAAATCTGAAATTAGTTCATTTATTTAGCTTTTCAAATGTCCTCAGGGGAAAAAAAAAACCTCATGGTTTCTTAACCCTGGCTAGCTAATACAGCAGTTGCCTTTCTTCTTGGCTAGGGAAGGCCATTTGAATTGGGTTTAAATGTCTTTGTTTCCTGTACCTTAGTTGTGAGAGATACATGTGTCATTTAGAGAAGTATGGAACTAATTGAGGAATATGTCCAGCTCTTGTTGAGGTGAACAGGGCAGATAAATAAAAACTCCATTGAACATAAATCTTTGCTTCCAACATCAAAGAAGCAGGATTCTGCTAAGTGTATCTGTATAACGCCGTAATTTATGCAAAAAGCAGCTTTGATAAATGTCCTCTAATTTATTGTCATGTATCTCAAATCAAAGTCAAACATTTACAGCCTGTGCCCTGAAGGAACCCAGACCTCGGATAACGAAAGGGGTTTTGAAGTTGAGAAAGCTAAGTTGGGCAAAAGGTTAAAAAGGATTTGTTTTGAATGTTAAGTACTTTCTACAAATGATGAAGGGAGAATACCAAAATGAATTTAGGCTTATTACAGAAAAAAGACAAAATTACTAATATGCTATTCCTGCCACTCCCCCACAAAACCTCACCTTTATCCAATCTTAGAATTTTTAATGTTAATTCAATCCAACAAGTATGTATTGGTACAATGGAAAGGACTTGGCTTGGGAAGACCATATTTAAACCTAGTTCTGTCATAGTCTTCCTCCGTGACATAGGTAATTTATTTGCCCCCACTGGCGCTCATATTAAAGGACTCTATGACCCCCAAGGTCCCTTCTAGCTCTAAGACTAATAGCATGGATTCAGAAATAGAAGGGACCTCAGAGGTCATTGAGTCCAATCCTTTCTTTTATAGATGAGGAAACTGAGCTCAGGAGAAGGTAGATGACTTGCTCAGATTTATGCATAACTGTCTGAGATAAAATTTGAACCCAGGTCTCTCTTGAATTCAAGTTAGGCACTCTAACAATAATATCATGCTTCCTCTTTCCAAAGACCAGTAATGGTGAACCTTTTAGAGATGGAATGCCAGACTCTGCCCCGACCCCACACTCCAGACTGAGTGCTGTGCCCACTCCCACCAGAGACTTTGTACTGTGCTCCTCCCCACTACCAAGTGTCAAGTGCACCCTGCCCCTCCCCCACCCCTTACCCTACATATGGAAGAGAGAAAGTGCTCCTGTTTGGCTTCTGGACAGAGGGACAGGTGAAGTGAGGAATGTCCTCAGTGAGTGTAGAGAGGGAGAAGGGAGTGGCCCAAGCACTCTGCTCCCTTCCAGTTCTGCTGCCTGTGAATATCCACCTTACCCTTTGTGCTCCCATTGGTTGTTGGGCAGAGGGGTGAGGAATGTGAAAAAAAGTCATTAGGGTGCAGCATGGGGCACTTGTCCATTAGGACGTAGGGAGCAAAGGGGAGGAGGGAAAATGGAATGACCCAGAACCGAAAGGATTCAGCCTCCCAGGGAATATTCTCTAGTCTGAGAGTACAATGACTGGGGAGATAGTGGTGGGGAATAGTTTTCAAGACAAAGCTGGATTTTAGCAGGATGGTGGAGAAGGGATTCCTGGTTGGAATGGATAGTCTCTAAAGTCTAAGATTCCATGATTCTTTGATGGGGTGATCCTGAAGTTCCCTTTCAGCTTTAACGTTTTATGATCTGATTCTTCCCTCCCTTAATGAGGTCACAGGGATTAAGGCACCCTCTTAACACACCTGGATCCCTTACCGGAGTTTAGCAGTAGCTAAGCACAACAAATTGTCAATAGAGCTTCTTGTCTTTGTTAATTCAAGAGTCTCCTATAATGAGAGGCTCCTGGGGCATTGTGGGAGTGTACAAAACTGAGTCATAAAATAAATCCCATTTTACATTGTAGAAAAACAGAGAGTAGAACATAGTAGAAAGAACAATGGATTTGAAATCAGAGATTATTGTTTAGTTAGAAAGTTTTAAAAAGTCCTGTACGACTCTTTGTGAACCCATTTGGCAAAGAACATGGAGTAGTTTGCCATTTCTGTTTCCAGTTCATTTTCCAGATGAGAAAACAGAGACAAATAGATGTAAGTTACTTACCCAGCCAGTAAGTATCTGAGGCCAGATCTGAACTCATGAAGAAGAGACTTCCTCACTCCAGGCCTGGCACTCTATCCCTGCCTCATACAGGAGATCCATGTTCAGATCTTAGAAGTGCTATTTCCTAACCGTGTAGGCAAACAACTTTATCTATATGGGCCTCAGTTTCCTCATCTATGAAATAGTTGAACTGGATGATCTTATGATAATAATAAGCATTTGTGTAGTACTTTAAGGTTTGCAAAACACTTATCAAATATCTTGTTTTATTCTCAAAACAACCCTGAGAAGTAGGAACTATTCTTATTCTTATTTTTATAGATGAGGAAACAGAGACTGAAAAAAGCTAAGTGATTTGCCTAGGATCACACACACACAGTAAGTTAAATCTAAGGCTGGATTGGAACCCAAGTCTTCCTGTCTCCAAGTCCAGGGTCCTGTCGACTGTGATCCCTAGATGATCTCTAAGAACTTTTCTAATTTGAAAATCCCATTATCACAGTTTTGTTTTTGTTTTTTGTTTGTGTTCTGTGTTTTGCTTGTTTCTCTTCCCTAGATCCTTATGAAGTACTGGCTATTTAGGGGACACTTAGAGGAATAAAAGCTTGTTGCCTGATTTGTATACTAATCAAGAATAGAATTTTGGGGATTGCCCTTGTTGATGGCTAAAGTTGGAGTTAGAATCTGGTTCTGGGAACCCGTAGGAGGGCCTTGGCTCATCTTTCAAATGGTGTATGCTCATGTTGTTTTCTGTGTCAGAAATTAGAATTGGAAAAGCTCTTTGGAGGTAGAGACTACATCTCTTTTATCTTTGTAGCACAGTGCCTGGCATACAGTAAACAACAAATGCCAGTTGTTTGAGTCAATAGACCCTCTGTGTCCCACTGGAACCATCCATTCTCCTACTGCCCATCAAATTCTGGCCTTCCTATGGGCCTGACATCATGCTTCCAGAAATCCAGGGAAGAAGGTCTATTCCTTCAGAGCTGGGCCTAGGAAACCTAGTATTTGCCAGGTCAGATACTGATTCTGAGTATATGTTGTGTTTAAAAGCATTTTCTTTTATTCTGAAAAGCTCCTTTTGACAACATTTGCAATAAAATAATCTTACAACTTCAGTAGTAGACTCTGCTTTGAATGCAGCTGTTTGCAAAGATTTTACAGCCCATCTGGCAGGCTTGGCATAGCCTTCAGGCATGTTCAAGGAGGAAAGGCTTTGCTCTCAGATACCACCAGCCTGTAACTGGTACCGTAAACCCACATTTCACATCTTGGCCTTCTGGTTAATAAAATGGAGAGAGGGAGAAGGCTTGTAAAGCACAGGCTTTCCCTGCCGGGAGGATTTAACCTCAGAGGACTGGATCATGATCTAAGGCTGGTTTCTGTCCAAAGAGAAGCCTTTTGTAGCCATAAATCTCATTGTCCATGGTTTTGGTGAGTTTGTGTGGGTGTGTGCATTCATTTGTTCATAGGAACATTTATGCATTCAATTCAGTAAAATTGCTTCTTTTAGAGGTAAAGCCCAGGGAGATAAAACTGTTTGCCCACAATTACATTTTATTATGGATCTATTATGGATCAGAGTTTAGATCTGAACTCAGGTTCTGTGATTACAAATCCAGTACTCATTCAGAGGAGAAAACCTTTGTCATAATCTTGCAGACTTCACTCTAGTCCATGTACTGTTAGAAGTTGGAGAGGAAATAGATTCTGACATTCCCACTCAAATGGCCACAGTGCTGCGAAATAACGTTGTATTCTATGAATTTTTTAAACCCTTATTTTCTGTCTTAAAATTGACATTAAATTTTGGTTCCAATACAGAAGAGTGGTAAGGGCAAGGCAATGGGGGTTAAGTGACTTGCCCATATTTGATTGTGAACCTCCCATCTATCTCCAGATCTGGCCCTCTACCCACTGAACCACTGAGCTGCTCCTTGTGTGTTCTATGATTTTAAAATGCTGACTGATCATGAGAAGGAAGCAGGTGGAGGGAAGGTCATTAGATATAGTGCATGAGGCTTTGTTATTTCTAGGAGGCAGTGTGACATGGTGGAGAGAATGGAGTCAAAGTTAGGAAGATTGAGTTTGAATCTCACTAGACATTCATTAGCTGTGTGACTCTGGGTCACTTATACTCTCTCAACTTTGGTTTCTTCATCTATAAAATGGACACAATTTATGTAAAGTATTTTTTAGATCCTTCAGAGTATTTTTTTTTTACTGAATCTGTAATTTTTGTGTAGGGAACTTCCTGTTAGAGAATTTCTTTCACCCATGTAAGTCTATACTTGTTCTGTACCTCAATCTTAGCCTTCTGGTATATGCTGAGATATTGTGATTTTCCAGAGTCACACAACCAGTATACATAAAAGGCAGGTCTTGAACTCAGGTTTTCTTGACTCCAGGGCCAGCTCTATTCAATCTAGCATGACTTTCTTATTTGTAAACCTTAATGGCCAGTTAGTAAGTTAATAAATATTTATTAAGCACTTGTAATGTGTCAGGCATTGAGTCAAGATCTGGAGTTACCAAAAAAAGGCAAAAACACATTTACTGCCCTGGAGGAGCTCATTTTATAATTTGAGTAACATACAAGATACATATATGTATATATAATGTAGGGGGCAGCTAGATGGCTCAGTGGATTGAGAGCTAGGTCTAGAGACAGGAGGTCCTAGGTTCAAATCTGACCTCAGACACTTCCCAGCTATGGGACCTTGGGCGAGTCACTTAACCCCCATTGCCCTTACTGCTCTTCTGCCTTGGAAACAATACATAGTTCTGATTCTAAGATGGAAGGTAAGGGTTAAAAAAATACAAAATAAAAAAGCTATTTATAGTGTAAGTGAAAGGCAGTCTCAGAGAGAAGGCACCTTTAGCAGCTATATATTACCATCATCATCATCATTATTATTTACTACTTGTGTGACCTTGAATAAATCATTTGACTTCTTCATTTCTGGAAAGTGAGTGAGTTGGAATACACAAGTTCTAACGTCCTTTCCAATTCTATTTAGTTTCAATGTTCTTCCTTTCCATGGAAGGAAGGCTGGTAGTACCCCATAAACCTCGCATACATTGGTACACTTGGAAATAAGTCTCATAGTAAGCTTATCTCTTTACACCTGTAGAAATAATGGCCTGAAAATAGTTTTATGCTTCTTTCTTCTTTCAATTACGACTGTATAAGCAAGAGTTATGGTTCTAAATTGGTTCAAAAAACTCAAGGACCACATTTGCTTTGTGCTAGGGAAACAGAATGAGATCCCTTGGCTGCTGCCTAGAACCAGGTGTCTCTTTTATGTGTCTGTGGGTCTCCTGTTGTTTGAGTTTCTGAAACTGGAAAATCTGAAAAAAAAATTTCTGAACATATATGTGTAGGCACCAGGTGCTGTATGCAGAACCCAAGGCCAGAAGGGGTGCCAGGGATTGTGGCCCCCTCAACCGCTTGGGAAGCTCCCTGCCTACTTGGGAAGAAAGGATGAACATTTAGATGTAAAAGATGTAGGGTCTGTTACAAAACAACATAGAATTAAGAAAAAAGAAAAAGAATTGCAACTTCTACCCAGGGAATAGTACTAAAAACCAGATTTCAGTCCCTCTTTGCCAAAGAGAAAAAATTCTTGACACTGTTATTCTAAATCTACAGTGACTACAGCAGAGATTGATGGTAACCATAAAATCTGGGGAAATATATGGCTGAGGGGAAAAGGACCAACAAATATTTTGTGCAGGATCGACTCCATTTAGGGGAATGGCTCCTTCTAAATCCCCTCCCCCCAACCCCTCTGAGGTCTGCCCCTCCTTTCCTGGAATTTGTCACTATGCCCTTTTCAGGGAGAAGAAAAGTGCTAATAAACTGAACTAGACATCAAGAGATCCTCGTGTCCTAGAGCTGTAAGAGAATACAGAAGCCATTCCTTCCAGTTCCTTCTTTTTTTACCTATGGGGGAACTGTGGCCCTGAGAGGCAAGTGACTTGGCCAAATTCATGTAGCAGTAGAAATGAATTCTGGTTCTGGTTTTGCCATTAACTTAGTTAAGTGATTCTTGGGCAAGTAGCTTTTCTAGAAAATACTGATTTTGGAGATAGAGATCATGGGTTCAAGTCCTAACCCTGGTCATTTATTCTATGACTTTAGCCTAGTCACAGCCTTTCTAAAACTTGGTTTTCTCATCTCTAAAATATAATAACAATAACTAACATTTATATGATGGGGTCACGAAGAATCAAACATAACTGAGAGAACTGAATGACAACAACTTATAAATATATAAACATGTATGGCATATACATATATATGTAAAGGATATTAATATAGTTTGAGGAGGGAGGACATTAGCAGCTTTTGGAAGGGAAGGAGCTGAAAAGACTTTATGTAGAAAATGGTGCTTGAGTTAAGACTTGAAGAAAAGCAAGGGATTCTAGCTGCTGACGGTCATTTGGGAGTATATTTTAGGCATGAAGACTTCCAGTGGAAAAGTATGGAGGTGGGAGATGGATAGTTGTAGGTAGAGAACAAGTTTTTAGGAAAGGATCTTTTCTCAGTACTCTGAAAGAAAGTGACTTTTTATCTCAAGATGACAGGGAAATAGTTAGAATGGAAAGTTGGACTGCCTTGGATAGAGACAGATATGAAATTTTGATTGAGCCCAGAGTGCTTGTGGTTGTTGTTGACTTGTTTCAGTTGTGTCAGACTCTTTGTGACCCCATTTGGGGTTTTCTTCATAAAGATACTGGAGTGGTTTACCATTTCCTACTCCAGCTCATTTACAGATGAGGAAATTGAGGCAAAAAGGATTAAATGAGTTTTCCAGGGCGACTCAACTAGTGTCTGAGGTCATATATGAACTCACAAAGATGATTCTGCCTGACTCTATTCCTGGCACTCTATCCACTGTCCTTATAGTTCTTTAAATAGTCTGGCTAAAGTTATCATTTGGTAGGAGAGATTAGAAGAGGGTTTAAACTATTAATCTAGAAAAGAAACTCAGTGAGCTTGGATTGATGTGAGACTGGGTTCAGCTCAAGGTTTAAAATATCATAGCAGGGGGACAACTGGATGGCTCAGTGGATTGAGAGCCAGGTCCAGAGATGGAATGTCCTGGGTTCAAATCTGACCTTAGAAACTTCCTAGCTGTGTGATCCTGGGCAAGTCACTTAACCCCCATTGCCTAGTGTAAAGATAATTTTATGCTTGTCACAAATCTAAATTAATTAGTTGCCAAGGAAAAAACCCCAAATAAAATATTCAAGTCAGTCTGGAAATTTATGGTAATTTTAATTAATATAGAGGGAAGGATTTAAGGAGAAAAAGGGAAGAGGGTGTAGGATTTCTCCTGCCAGGGGGAGCTCAAGATTTCCACTGATAGGTCTCTGAAGGAGATTAGAGGCTTCTAAGAGGATAAGTTTGGAAAGTAAAGGAGAAAAAAACTCAGCCAGAAACTCACCACCGAACCGGATAATAGCTTGTAACTACATCAAGATGCCGAAAAGCCCAGCACGCTGCCACCAGCCAAATCTCTGCTGTCAAAAGGTCCCAGAGAGAGGAAGTGAGCCAAATATATAGACCTTTTACCCTTGTGTCCCCTCCTCTAAATGCCCATTTTTTAGTTCTCATCTTCTTTGATTAGATTATATCTTTTGAGTTACTTAACACTTCTTTGTTAAGTTCACCTTTTGTTAGTTACTTGACCTTTTCATGATTAATTTACCCTTCATAGTTACTTAACACCTTTTTGTAGTAAGATCTAAAAATAGACTTAACTTAAAGTTCTAGCTTCACTATAAAGTAAGAACTAAGTACCTTCATTGTTCAATCAGGAGATTATAATTCTATCATCACCATAATGTAAGATCTAAGTAGGGTGGAGTAATTTAAAGTTCACACTAGCCCTTACTACTCTTCTGCCTTAGAGCCAATCTGCAATATTGATTCTAAGACAGAAAGTAAGGGTTTAAAAAAAAAACCAATAAAATGGCATAGCCAATGAACTCTTGTACATTGGACTTAGGTTAGTCTGATACTGTAGTTTGCAAAGATTTACTTTTAAAAATTACCTTTTATTGATTAACAAGCAAAATTCTTGGAACAAATATATGTCTAAAATTTTATGTTTAATTCTGTATCTTAAATTGATCACCTTTCTATTGGTAGGTGAGTGGCTTGCCTCTTCAATGGTCCTTTGAAATCGTGCTTGCTCATTGCATGGATCAGAATTCTGAAGTCATAGAAGAGCTGAGCAGGCTTCTCATTAGAGAAGAACCTGCTATTTCTTCACCTAAGGAAAATACTAAGTTCCTTACTCACTTGGACTAAAACTCTGCCTGGTTTAGAGGAACATAGCTTGAATGCTGGCAAGAACCTTAGAGATTGTTTGGTTCAACCCCTCATCTTATAGATGAAGAAACAGAAGCCCAGGTAGGTTTAGTGACTTATTCATAATCACACAGTTATTACTTGTTTGGAAAAGGATTCAAACCCAACCCTTTCAAAGTCTAAGTCCAGGGCGCTATCCATTGTGGAAAGGAAATAAGACTGACAGTTTGTGGGGGAAGGGGAAACTGGGAGTGGCAGTTGGGTCTTGTGACTAGCACTTCCTTCCTGCTGGGTGGGACTTGCTTCCTGGTGTTGGAGGAGGAAGGAGCTTGTTCAGTCCAGTTTGGTGTGGTGTGCCACCTCTTCTTGGTTCAGCCCGAAGATTCAGGCCCAATCACCTCTGAAGGTTAGACCTGTTCTTGTTTGTTTTCTATCTACTGCTAAGATTCTGAATTAGGCAAAGCAGGACTGATATAGAGTAGACGGAAGTGGGAAAACCCTCTGCCAGCCTCTGGGGCCTGGCCCTATACTCTGAAGCTAAGGAAAAAAATTCCAATTCCAACTGGTCATTAAACTTTATATTATTTGAATTTGCAGTCAGATAAGTAGACTATCTTTTCTGGTCATAGAGGGAGCTGAACTTCAGTTCAGTCATTCAAAGACAACAGTCCTCATTGGACCCCTGCTACTTCCTCTCAGCAGGGGCCATCTCCCTCCTTTGCTTCACCAAGCAGTGTTCCCTCTCCCCTTAACTCCTCCTTACCCCTATACAAACCTCCCATTATCCCCATTTTTTCGAATCCCATTTCCTTTCCCAATAAATATTACACCATTTACTATACTGATCAACCTTGGGGTAGAGAAACTCTAGAGAGAGGAGCAGAGGATTTAAAGATGGAAGGGACCTTCAAAGCCATTTAGTCCAGAGGTGTCAAGTTCAGGGTTAGGTCTCAAGGAAGACCTGAACCAGATTAAAATTTAACTGGGAAACATTTAACAAAATAAATCAAACAATAATTTTTCCAAGTCAGTATATGACCTACAGACATCCTTATGTATAGTTTAAGTTCCTACTTCCTTTCCTATTTAAGTTTGATAACAATTATCTAGTCCAATACCTCTGCTTCTTTACAGGTAAGGAAAATGAGGCCTAGAAAGGTAAAATGACTTGACTAAAGTTGCACAGGTAGTAATTAGGAGAACAGTGATTTGGTCTTAGATATGACTCTAAATGCTGCATGCTCTTTTTAAAATATAAATACTGTGGATTGGTTCTAAGGCAGAAGCGTAGTAAGGCCTAGAGAATGGGGGTTTAAGTGACTTGCCCAGCTTCACACAGCTAGGAAGTATGTTTGAAAATCTGTTACCCTAAAAAAGAACTACATACCCCAAGGGCCTGGTGACCTTCTTTCATTACATACTTCCTGTAGACAGAGGATAAAGGGCATGGGATAAAGCTCCTTCTCTCTCTGATGTAGAATCAGCATTGATGGTGGTGAGTGGGATTGACTAAAAACCTGACTAACCAGTAATGGATACATGGTCTTTATTTTATATCTTTTTTATTCCTTGATTTCTAATGATGTGACCGTGAAAATGCATAAATGGCCAAACTGTAAGGTTTTGGCCACACTGGTAAAGATAATTTTTAGTGTCTTGATTTCTATCAAAAATAAGTGGTCGCCATGGGAAAAATTCCCAAATATGAAAAATACCCAAGTCAGCTGGGTTTTATGGAGATTTTAATTAATACGAATGAAGGAATTAAGGGAAGGGAGAGAGACAGAGTAAGAGGAAATAGTAGGAAAAGGCTAGGGCCTAGGCCAAATGGCCTAGGCCTTTCTCTTTAAGAGAGAAAACTAAGTCAGTCTTTTATCCACTCACCACAAGATTTTGTCCCAACCAAAATTCTAGTGTTCAGAGAGAACCTCCAATTCAGCTTCCAAACTCAACTAAGTTTAGAGGCCCCAGATCTGAGCTCCTGACCTCCTTTTAAAGAGAATTTTCTCCTATGTCACTTCCCCTAAATTTTCACATCTACCAATCACAGTAGACACTTTCCACAGGACTGACCATTTTAAATTCACATCTTCTTTTGTTATCACCTTCTCTGAGTAGACCAAAACTTCACACCTTTTTTGTTAAGCTTGCCTTTTGTAAGTTGCTTGAGCTTTTAGTGATTAATTTAACCTTTATAGGTACTTAGCACCCTTTTGTATTAGATCTAAAAATAGACCTAGTTTAAGGTTCTAGCTTTACTATAAGTATGAGTTAAGGACTTTTCATTGTTCTATCAGGAGTTTACAACTTTATCTTCCCCTAAGGCACTGTCTAAGTATGGGTAGAGTAATGTTAAAGTTCCCAATACATTCCTGATCAAGTACCTCCATTGTTTGAATGGGGAATAGCCTTAACCAAATATTCCAAGTAGAGTCTGAGCAGTTTTAAAATTCACAATGATCATTAATAAACCTCATAAAATATAATATTTTAAATATTAGAGATATATATTTAATTTTTATAGTTTCTGAGGTCAAATTTGACCTCAGGACCTTCCAGCTCTAGGCTTGGCTCTCAATCTATTGAGCCACCTAGCTGCCCTCAGCATTTATTTTTTATATAATTTTTTTGTATTATGACACATGTAAAACCCAGTGGAATTGCTCATTGACTACGGGGAGGGGGGTAGGGAACGGAAAGAACATGAATCATGGAATCATGGAAAATATTTTAAATTAATGAATTAAAAATTTTCAATTAAAAATAATTATTTGTATTAGAGACAGGTGTAGTACATAGAGAATGAGTCAGGAAAACTTGAATTTAAATCCTACCTCAAAAACTTGCTGGCCATGTGGCCTCAGGCATATCAGTTTCAGTTTCCTCATTTGTGAAATGGACAATAATAATAGACTACCTCTTGGGGTAGTTGTGAGGATTAAATGAGGTAACGTACAGAAAATATCTTGTAAACCTTTAAGTGCTAGATGTTGTTTGTCCTTTATTTTGGAAAAGGACCAATGACATCAAGGGATATTGTCTTGACTTGTACATAAATTGGATTTAAGTGAAGCAGAGTCCCATCAGCCTCCTTCTCTCTTCACTGAAGTCCAGTGGCAAGACAAAAGTCAAAATGATTGGCAATGGCCCAGGATGTAGTGGATGAATTTGATGTCTTTAATGTCTGAGCTCTGCAGCAACTGCTTCAGTCTCCTTCATAGCCATCAGAACCAATTCTTCCCATCTGCCCATTCCACTGGGGGAAATCTTCAAATGCTTGATGTAGATCTCCCCCTAACTCACAATGGGATCTGTTGAGATGATTTTATTGGTATGTTGCCCTGTGCATGCTACAGCTTCTTAGAGTCACAGTTAAAAGTTGGGTGAAAGGTAGACACCAAAAGTGGAGAAGCAACTCTGAAAAGGGCTCAGCAAGCCATTACTTCACACCAGAGGTGCTAGTCCTACTAGAATACCCCAAAGTGGTCAGAAAGAATAATAATAGCACCTACCAAATGAGGTAACATATGGAAAGAGCCTTGAAAACCTTTAAGTGCTAGATAAATGGTAGCTCTTGATATGTGTCTAAAATCGTTTCCTCCTTTATAGATTGGAAGCACCTAGAAGGCAGGTATTGTTTCACTTTTTGTCCTGTATCTCCAGAGTTTACTTAGAAAACTGCCTAGTATTTGTAGTTACTTACATGTTTGTGAATTGAGGGGGGCTTTGCAGTTCAGCTGGGATAAATCTTCTAGACCTGCTAGATCAGTGTCTCTGGAACCACAGGAAAAGGTGGAGGTCTACTCTAGGCTGGGTTGCCTTACAGCTTCCAATTCCTCCCCTTCCCCACCCACCTTTACTTCTCTCTGGATTCAAGCCTATTAACCATGCATTTCTTTCCTTCTCTTCCCCATTCCCTCATTCTCCCCTTGCCCTTTCCAGTTGCTCTTTCAAGGACTGACAAGGCACAGAGACTTAGCTTGTCAGGTACTTTTCTACTGATCTCTTTGTTCATCGACTGCTGTCAGAATAGGTGAGATGTTGGGGTTCAGTCATAGTGCAGTGGGTAGATTGCTGGGCCAAGAATCAGAAAGATTCATCTTCATACATAAGTTCAAATTTGGCCTCAGATGCTTTCTAGTATGACTCTGAATAAGTCATTTCACCCTGTTTACCTCAGTTTCTTCACCTGTAAAATGAGCTGGAGAAGGTACTGGTAAAGCACTCCAGTATCTTTACCAAGAGATCCCCAAATGGGATCATCAAAATTTGGACCTGACTGGAAATGACTGAAAAACACAAATGCATGACTCACATCATGGTCCCTGGGAAGGAGAACTGAGAGTTGCCTGATTGTTGCTACCAATTAATTATTCTGGGAGATGGCCCTTTGAGGAGAGCCTTGGGCATAGATTTTTTCGGACAGAGAGGACAATACTGTTGGAGGGGCCATGAATGAGAGAACTGCATTCAAATATCCATGTTCAGTTTAATGCTCTGGTTATGCTCTGATATTAGGTCACAGGAAAAAGGAGGCACCTTAATTATCTGCAATGGAATCTCTCTTCTTAAACTCTGCTTCTCTAAAGTGATTTTTTTTTTAAGTCCCAAAAATATCTTTCTTTTTCCTGCCCTTGCTAACATGGATTGTGTTTTAACACATGTTTTTAGTTTATTGGGTAATGTTCCAATAAGTAAATGCAAATTACTAATAATGGCCTTTTTACAATTTGAAACACGACATTAGCAGAATTCAAGTCTTCTACTAAATGTACCACACTTATGAGTCAGCTGTAGGAAAGGACTGCCACTTAGTTTGTATGGGATGACTCTGATAGTAAAAACCTTTCTTCTTTTCCGGGTTCTACCAGTAATTGACTGGCCATGTGACCTTGGGCAACTCATTTCTTTGGGCTTAGGTTTCCTCTAATTGATCTGTATGGTCCATTTTCAGTTCTGACATACCATGATTCTGTGATCTAAGAGGCACAAACCAAACCTCCAAATGTGTCATTGGAAACACATGGATTCGCCTTTTTAGGTGGAAAATTACATTAGCAGATTCTGACCTCTAAACTAAGCCCAACTGCATGTGCTGGAGTCCAGAGTTCTCAGTCCCCCATCCCTGAGGCTGAGCCAATATTGGTTGGGGAGCTCAGGGGACTCATGGCCTGCACTCGCATGTGTCTCATATTAACGTTATTTTCTTAATGGCCACAATATTAAAAGCTACCCACTTTGCTATTAAGTTACCCCACTTAGGATAATTTACACATGAATATCGGCTCCAGTCCATGAATCCTGGTTTTGTTTTTGTACCTCCTCCTCCCAGGTTCCCCTGGCCTCCCCCCACCCTGCAACCCATGTTTATTGCAGGCAACCCCAAATAACATCAATCAATCACAGCCTCATTTTTAGATGATTGGAGACCCATTATGAACCCCTTGCCTTTTTTTTATTGCTTGTTTTTTCATCCCCTAGAGCTCACGGTGTTCCTTTAGCAGTTTCACTGTTGGTACTGTCTCCACGTGGTATTCATGAAGAGGACTGAGACATTTGTGGGCAGGGTTTGGATGAGAACAGAAACACACATGGAAAACAAATGAGCAAGAAGGAAAGCTGTTTTTTGCTAATGGCCACTTGGCCTGTAGCTGGAATTCAGACAGATTCTTAATCGCAAGTAAATTATGCCTGTAGTGATCGCTCCCTTTGCTGGAGTCCCATACCACCACCAAATGGCGGCTGGGACCTTGCTGCCAAATTGAATTGTTCACCCTTTGATTTCTCCCTGAAAGAAAGTATTCATTTTCAATTCAGGCTTCTCTAAATATTTGATCATAATTGAGGGTAATGGGAAAACAGATACCACTTGCAAATCTCCCCCCAAAGGACTCATGCAACTATTTCCCAAATTTTCCATACCAGGCATTATTTTCAGAATTATGTGATGCTATCATTTCCTTATCCTCCTGTTTTCCCCAGGATGATTTTCTAGCTGTCTCCACATCAAGATAACTGGATGAAAAGTTCAGGGTTCAGAGAAGCATTTGGTCATGTAGTCATTTGACAATATTAAATAGTTTGACTAATTTCTTTTCCATTAAAATCTCCCTTTCTAAAAAAAAATGGGACCTAGAAATGATTGAATCAAATTGCTGGTTGGTTGATACAGTAGTTTGTACAGAGTAGGTCCTTAGAAAATGCTTATTGAATTTTCTTCCTATAGACATAGACACAATATCCATCAGGAACCGAGTACAATGAGATGGAAGTTGAAAGGAGGAAAGAAACTGTATATAGACGCACACATACCTTCTTAGGTACACACTACTCTCCCTTGACCAAGTTAAACAGTAGCTGTCTCTCCTGGACCCTGTCTTGAGAGGGAAGGTCTCCATTCTTTCTCTCCCTCTCTCTTTTTACCACCAGGACTAACCCTCTATTACACCACCCATCTGTGAAAGGGCAAGCACCGGATGTAGCCAATGGACTGGTTTGTAAATAAAGTGTATATTCTAGGTATACAATGTATTCAAAAGACTTATTGCTATATGATTTCACCCATGTGGTATGCTCTACCACAATGCAGAACACAAACTCATCCATACCTTATCAGAAGTTACTCAGGTCCATGTCCACCCTAAGGGTCAAAGCTGAAGTGACTTTCCTCAATTTTTCTTGATATCTTCTAGAAACAATGGAACACAGAAGCTGTCTATTGGTATTCCTTTCTCTTGCTAGGACCAATCCATCTTCATTTTTGTTTATTCATTTCTTTTTTTTTTAAACCCTTCCCTTCCATCTTGGAGTCAATACTGTGTATTGGTTCTAAGGCAGAAGAGTGATAAGAGCTAGGCAATGGGGGCTAAGTGACTTGCCCAGGGTCACACAGCTGGGAAGTGTCTGAGGCCAGATTTGAACATAGGACCTTCCATCTCTAGGCTTGACTTTCAATTAACTGAGCCATGTAGTTGCCCCTGTGATACCTATTTCTAATTCTTTGGAGACTGTAGTTTTCTGTATATGTATATGCATATTATATATATATAAATATTAATATATAGGTATGTATCTATATATGTGTGTATATATGTGTATATAGGTATGCTTATGTGTGTATATCTGTATATATACATCTACCTATATGTATATAGGTATATGTGTATTTATGTATTTGCATACATATGAATATGTCCCTGCCTTAACATCCCTCACCCTGCTCCTGGTCCCTCCTAGTCCTTCAGAAGTAGCTGGTGGGAGTGAAAACAATCATCTACTAATGGGAGCCAACATCGTTTGAAATGGTACCTCAGATAAATATTGCTATATTTTCTTTGTGAATTTGTCCTACAGAACTGCAGATGGAATTTATATGTATATATATGTATATATGTATAAATGGGACCCTTCATATTAAGAAATCTGACATATTACAGATTAAATGATTGGTCAATTATGTAAGGAGAAAATTTGGGTGGATTATGGGATTGTTAGAATTACATTACATATTTATAAACAATCTTTTCTCACCAAATGTCATTCATTTGAGGGCAATGAAAAACCTGGAACAAAGGAGTTGATGACTCCATTGTTCCAAAGCTAAATGGTATATCTAATAAGGGGGAAATGGAGGAGTATGGGCCAAATTCTTTATAGGAATATCAGAGTGTAGCAATTAAAATAAATGTGATTTTCCAGATCAAGAAAACTTCTGCCTGTTAATTACTCCATGGCACCTCTCCTAGTCATATGAGTTTCCCTCGCAGCTGTTTTTATTTCGTGCTACATGCTGAAATCCCCAGAGTTTTCTGGCCTGCGATTTGACATCAAGACAGTTTCTCTGAAAAGCAGGCTAGTTAGCCAGGGTTTATCATGTGTACAGATGAACTCTAAGTGGCAGGCTCACCAGCCCCATTCTCAGGCCATGTGCATGGCTCTCTCAATGTGTTTCCAATGAAGATAATTTATTGGTGTATACTTCTGCTGAAGTCTGTTGTTTTGCTGCCATATGTACAAGAGCCGAGGTGGCTGTGTATTCTGGTCCCAGATTCTGCCCTGTGTACTTTGGGTAGTCTTGGCAGAAACTCAGGCCAAGGAGCAAGTGTAGTTTTGGGGAAAATGCAACCAGTGCAGTTGCATCAAATGGACCTCTAATAATGTGGTTGAGGGGCTCCGCTTTAATTCTTTCTCTTATAAAAATCAAATGAAAATATCTTCTCCTTATCTACTAGTTGGTTTTCTCTCAACTTCTATAATCACTTTATAAGATTGCTTAATATAACATTGATTTGGGTTGTTCAATTGGTTATTGGGAGTTCAAATGCCTGCGAAGTACAGAACATTCCAACCTCATGTTTCATGTTACATTAGGAGAAAACATATCTTTAAAAAATTGCATATTATTAACGACACAATAAAATCTCATTAGTGGGTAGAGTGATAAATGTAGTTTATCTGACATTAAACAGAAATTGGCATCTTGAGGTAAGTATCAAGATTCAGTGATCTCAGACACTGATATTGAACAAGCAGAGGCCAGAAGCAATCCACTATTGATTAGCCAGTGGAAGTAATTATATTTGCCACTCTTTTTATTGGGTGGGGCAGAAGGTGAGGTAGTTCTCCTTTGGAGTTTAGAGAGAGCAATTCACAAAGATGCTGTCAGTAAATCTCCCCTTCCTTCTCTCCCCACCCCCATCCCCACTCCCTAGCCAATATGATTTTTTTTTTAATGTCAATAGATTTCATGTGGGCTCCTTTTTAGTCCAGAGACTTATTCAGAAATACAGAATATGCAGGAAGGTTCTTGTAGTCTTGCCTGGGCATTTGATGAAGATCCTTGTGTTTGCTTGTAGGGTCTTACCTCCCCCTATTTAGACAAGGCCAGGGTAAGTGTCTGCATTTAATTTCAGTCTTGGATCTTGCCCTATTTTGCCATGGGCTGTGTAGGAGGAAGTTTTTACAGTAGTAAGGAGGAAGGTTCTGAGTTAGGTGGTACAGTGAATGGGCAGATAGGTGGAAAGTGGATAAAATAAACTGGGCCTAGAGTCAGGAAGTCTCATCTTCCCAAGTTCAAATCTGGTCTCAGACACTCATGTGCCCCTGGGCAAGTCACTTCATCCTATTTGTCTCAGTTTCCTCACCTTTAAAATGAATGGAAAAGGAAATGACAAATCACTTTAGTATCTTTCCCAAGAAAACCCCAAATGGAGTCACCAAGAATCTGAGACAACTATAGTGATCTCTCATCTATCATGGGAGTTACTTTCCAGAGACTCCCCTGAAAGGTGAAAATCTGAGAAGTAGTGGTGTTCACTGTCAGAAGCCTTAGAAGGCACAGAATGTTGGGTGGCATAGGACTTGAAATAAATTCAAACTTTTATGAAAACTTCACAAAAACACAACATTGCACAGCAGCACTACACACAGCGACCAGACTTTGATGCGAAGTGACCAAGGAGAGATGCTGAATGTATGGGCACAGTGCTGGAGAACCAATAGACATGATACAGTCACTGAGCCAAACAGCACCCAGGATACAGAACACAGTGCTATGGTTGATTGCCTTTCATCCCATCAGCCAATAATGTGCCTCAAGTATATAGTATGGTATTCATCCTCAAAATCCCAAGATATTGCAAAAACTCCACCATACAGAAGTAGATAAATATTTTTTAAAGACCTGCAATACAGTGAAGCCACAATAAGTGAATCGTGATACAGTGAGGGACAATTGTATTTAGAAAATGACTGAACAAGTAGGATACTTACTAGTTGTGAGGCTCTGGGTAAGTCACTTAATCTCTGTCTCTATTTTCTCAAATGTAAAATGGAGATAATACCACCTTTTTTCCTTTTAAACCCTTATCTTTTGTCTTAGAACCAATATTAGGTATTGGGTTGAAGGCAGAAGAGTGGTAAGGGCTAGGCAATGGGGGTCAAGCGACTTGCTCAGGGTCACATAGCTAGGAAGTATCTGAGGCCAGATTTGAACCCAGGACCTCCAGGCTCTGGGCCTAATTCTCAATCCACTGAGCCAACCAGCTGCTCCAATTCCACCTTTTTCACAGAGTTGTTGTGAAGATGAAATGAGAATATTTTTAAGAGTCTTCATATGCAGTAGGTGCTTAATAAATGCTTATTCACTTTCCTGCTCTCCTCATGGCTTGGGATCTACCACCTCATTACCAAATGTCTCAATTCTGCCACAAAGTCAATTGTTTCCTCTAGCCTCTAGGGACTCTTTTTTTTCCCCTGACAATTGCAGTCTCTCACCCAGAATTCCTCATTTTCCATCTCATGATTATAATGACTACTCATCGTCAAGTGAGGTAGAAACTGAAGTGCTGCCAGTGTATGATAGAGCCATTCTTTTGTACTTGGGATGAGGCTTTTGTTTCCCAAAGACAGATGTTTTCTGACCATTACAAGAGAGTTTCATGAGAAAAGAAGAAATGTATCACAGTGAAATTTTGCAGCCTAGAGCACCCACAAAACGAGGTGGTGAAAGCCCTCTTACTAGTCTGAGTTGATACATTAACAGTCAAATAATTCAGCTACCTGTCTGAGACCTTCTCTGGCAGGTCCCTGGCCACAGTCACACACATTTAATGTACCATAAGTAATCATATAAAAATGTAAGATGATGCTTTTTAAAAAAGGGAAAATCCAGGTAGATAAGAGGCATATAAGACCCAAAAAAGTTCAGATCTGGCACACAAAATGTCTTAAGAAGAAAATCCCTGTCAAGAAGGTCTTGCTTTTGTAAGATCACCAGCACCAGGCTTTCTGTGTATATACATACTGTTTAAAATTCAGTAGAAGAGGTGGTGGAATTGGAGTTAGGAAAAACTGTGTCCAAATACTGCTGTATTCATTTACAAACTGTGTGACCCAGAGCATAGCATGTAACCTCACTTAGCCTCAGGAGAATCAGATGATATAATATTAGTGTTATTTTAAAATATATTCTTTATACACATTCGGGTACTAACTAATATTAACACTCTTGTTTCTTTAAAAATATATTACTTGATTATTTTATTATATTATTATTACATTCCTTATAACAAAGAATAAAACATGGAGATGAAAGGGCATTCAGGAAAAATGAATCAACATCAGCCATGTCAGAGTATATAGAGTACTCCACAGCCATAATTTCCCATTGCTGTAAATGAGGAAGTACATATTTTCAATTCTTCTCTTGAATAAAGTTTAGCCATTGTTATTACACATGGTTCAGTTAGTGAGAGGATTTTTCTTTTTGTCCTGTCCATTTATATTGTTGTAGTCATTATGTATATTTTCTTACCTTTGCTTTCTTCATTCTGCATCAGTTCATATAAGTCTTCACCTGATTCTCTGAATATTTTCTATTCATCATTTCTCATGACATAGTAATATTACATTACATTCTTGGGCTGTGACATCTTTAACTATTTTCCCAATTAATCCCCTCCCTTTCCTTTTTACACTTAGTCTCAAGACAATTGTCAAGAACAGGGAATTTTTCACTTCACATAAAGCTATTTTTACTGGGAGAGATATACACCAGCCTGGGTCTTGCAAGATTCTTCCTTCTCTAGGCTAATGAACTTATCTGGGTGAGAAATATGACTCTAAAGAACAAGGACTATATGACAGAAAGAAGGGTAATCCTTTCTTCCTCATAGGGGTTTCATGTCTACTTAGCAAATCCAGTCACTTTAGATTTGCATGATGCTGATTTCTAGGAAGGCAGTACAAAAGAGGAGAGAGCTCTTTAAGTAATCTGATCATTGCCCATATTATATATTGAATATAAAAGGGGAGACTAGGCACTATGACATAAATAGATGGCCATTGTAGCTGCAGATTCCAGGACTAATATCTTGAGTAAGACCAATGACCCAGTCAGGAATGAGGGCAGGATTGTAGCCTTGGGTTTCAGGGTGACTATAAGGATAGAACACAACTTATCCTAGTTTCTGGTGAATCTTAGCCTAAACATTCTTCTTTTTTGTGTACAAGGAAGTCATGACATTTCTTATCCATTCCAGAAGTTCCTAGACTTCTTTTTTGTACCTCACCTCTACCATTTGCAAAAAAAGAAAAAGAAAGAAAGAAAAGAAAAGAAAAGCTAAAAGAAAAAAATTCAAGTTCAAATTCCACTCACGAACTGATGATGCCTTATTTTGTACGTGAAACGAACTCTTTGTACCCAGAAGTAGTTGTGAACACTGTTAATTGCAGGCTTAGGAAATTACAGGCAGGAGATTGATAATGACTTCAGCCCAATGGAATTGGACAGAGGCCCTCCCTCATTAAGGTGAGACTGATCATTTCAGGCTTAATGGCTGATAAAGGAGTGAAACTGGGGTCAGAGCATCCCGATATGTGATTGGTTTAAATGGCTAGGCAGAAACACAACAAGGAATATTTGAAGAGGGTGGAATGGGATGGAAGGAGGTGAGGCAGACAGAAAAGCAGAGCACTCCCCTTCCCATTTCCCTCTAACCCCACTAGATCCCAAAGCAAAAAGAACAAAGATGGCTAACTGCAGCTTTAGTGATTTATGGTCCTCTAAAGCTAATCTAGAAATTACTTCGGCATTGATTAACACTGACATTTCATGTCAGTAAATCTCAATAGCAACCTAAAAATGGTGCCTGCACTTGAGAGGCACCTGCCAGAGAGAGCCAGGGCATCTTATTGAGTGATTTAAACCATAGTCAGACCCAGCACTGAGCTGGACTTTCTCTGGCCCCACTAACAAATGTTGCCATTCCCTACTAGGATTGTAGATTCCCTCCCTCTTCCAGCTTACAGATGGAAAGAGATTTCTCCCCTCCTTTCTGGGGCTATGGAAGCATCACTAGGAAAACATGTCAGACTTGCATCAGCACTGGTGGTAAAAGGAACACAGATAGAGGAAACAGATAAATATCAGTTGTTGGGAGGCTTTGTTTTTTCACATGATATATGGTTCCGGAGGAGTAGTTAGAAAACAAATTATTGTGTCTTCACCATAGGCAGGTCTTTTAGCTTCACAGACCAGAAAGATGAAATGCTGTAGATTAGCAGTTAGCTCACAATAGGGTTGGGCTACAGGAAAAGTGTCCTAAGTTTATCTATTGTTAAGTGATATAATTTATCGTCTTCAAGGGTTAAGGAGCAATTTCAGTCCTTTCCTACTTTTTGAAGCAGAGATTTATAAGACGATCCCCAGATTTAGACACAGAGGTAATACTTGCAGAAATCTCCCCTGCCCCAAAAGCTGAGTGATACTTGCTGTGTGTTGGAAGCCAAGTCATCCAGGGAGCTAATTTGAGGCTTGCCTCTAAAACTATATTTGCTTTCCGAGTGCATGGCCAGTTTTCATTTGGGCTGGGATCAGCTGACAGCTATGCAAGTTGGTAGATAGGAGTAATTGAATATAGATAACCTTGATTGTTGACCTACCCAGAGCCATCACTGGCGAGTCCCCATTGTTTCTTTCTTTCTTTCTTTCTTTCTTTTTTTTTGCTGGTTGATACCAAACTGCTGCTAGATGAATTTATGTATTAAGATTTCATTGCCCTGGGAATTGCTTATCATTTGTGGGTGTATCCTGTGAGAAGTTCCTCTTTACTTGATTTAGAGAGCTGGGATTGATTTAGAGAGCCACCAGTATGGCTTAGTAGTTGGCATTAGCGATGGGAGTAGACTTGGATGAATTTATTAATTAAAAAGGGGAGTTGTGCTTTTGCTTTGAAAAAAATCGATTCTGTTGTTGGTAGAACTATTTACCTCACAAGGCTATTTTATGATATTGTTGGTATACTAAGTACTTTCCAACAAACATTGAGCCAATCTTAATAGTTATCAGCTTTAATTTAAAAATCAAGGAAGGCTAAATAGCTGCACATTGCCATCACTATAGGGTTTCTCTCTTTTAAGAAAGGGATTCAGAGACATTGAGAGGATTCTGGGAAATACGAATATTTGAATAAAGATGGGAAAAGTCTAAAAAACAAAGGTAGTGCTATATAAATACTAGCTATTAATACATCTCAACTATCATTATTTCATCTATAAAATGAGAATAATGATACTGGCAGAGAATGACCAGAGCTTAGAGGTAAGGATACATTTGAGACCTCTATGTATCCCTCAAGCATTATAGGATATGCACAACAGGAATAGATATATATACACCAGGAGAATAATAAATAACCTCACAGGATTATTGTTGGGGAAGTTGGCATAATTTAAAGCATACTGGAAATGTGAATGATTACTGTTATCCCTCAAAAGATTACTGTTATCCTTCCTACTCTGAGAATGTATAACCCAGAAAGGGACTAGTCATTCTGTGCAAAATAGTAGGGCTGAGCCATTAACTTTTACTAGATGAGGGAACTGGGATAAATACTATATCTTTTTGTGGCCACTCTTTCTTCATCTGTAGTATAGGGAGAAGAGAATAGTAAGCTTTTATTAAGTGTCTTCTATGTGCTAGGCACTGGACTATTGCAAATATTTCATTTGACCCTCACAAAAACCTCAGAAGTTTATCCTACTTGTCTTATTCTGCCTTACAAAATAGTTGGGAGGAAAATGCTTTTGTAAGCCTAAGGCATAATACAAATTTGACTTATTTTTGTTATCATTAGTATTATTTCTTAGTTTTTGCTTCCCTAAGTAGACTGGAGGTAAGTTTTGTGATAGGGATATGTGTCTTTTTCATAGAGAGTGCTGGAGCCAGCTCGAACCAGCTCCAGAATGCTGATTGTTAAAGTTTCAGTGTAAATACTTTGTACTTTGGAAATGAACAAATACCACAAATCAGAAACTGATTTGTTGTTTTGTTGATTTCTAGCCTTAAGAAAGTTTTGGGGGAAATGTTAATAATACAGATTAAAGTTTTAAATGTTCTGAGAATATTTGAAGAGGTAGTTGTTCAACATTTACCACAACACCCCTGATTCTTCTGTATTATTCATAGTGGAGAACAGCGACAGACACATAATAGGAGAATGACAAATGACAGTTGATTGAATTTCTGGTCCTCTTCTGCTGAATTCCAGATCTTGAGCTGGATTTGACATAGGGGATAAAAAGGAAAAAACCAGTGCTCTACTAGGGGCTCCAACCATGAAAACCAAGATGGTAGGATAGACATCTGCAAAAGAATAGTCAGATTTTGTCTCTGACAGGCTAGTGAGATGTTGGTTAACAGGAACCAAGGATGATACTGAGGTTCTGAGTTTTTGAAATGGTGAGGTAGAGAGTCTCAGAGTATTCTCTCATCACCAAGTAACTGTGAGTGACTGCTCAGCTGAGGGGATCAGCCTTTGATGCTTTCAACATCACAGCAGCTCTTCATCCCTAGAAGGAAGGTTCAGGTTAGTCAGCCAGGGCAAATAGCTCAAGGGAAATTTCATTTTCCCTTTGTTGGTTATACTCCTTTCATCTGCTGTGAATACACACACTTCCATCTATACAATTTGGAGTAAATGAAACCTTCGGTCTCTCAGCCCTATCATACTGGCTTGGGTCTTGAATTGATAGGACATTGTCTACCCTTTAAAGGCAATGGCCTTGCATGATAGTATAAAATAGACTTCATGGCAGTCCTCCCATCAGTAAAAACAAACAAAACAAAACTTTGAAGTGTCCCTAGTCATAAAGTGATCTGCACTGGGGGAAAGTAAATGAGTAGGGAGAGAGATCTTTCCAATGGCATCGCACAGTTGCTGCTGTGGGTGCCCAGATTGCACTTATGCATGCCTTGAGAGGCCTATGCCTGGGGCAGAAGTTATTAGCCTAGCAGGCAACAATTATTTATTAAAGTCTTACTGTGTGTCAGGCACTGGGCAAAGGACGGGGGGATACAAAGTCAATTTAATGACTCCCATTTTTATTTGAATTTGACACCTCTGTTTTATAGCACTGAAAAGTTAAGTGACTCGTCTAGGGTCCCAAAGCTACAGTCTATTGTGAAATGTTATTGTTTAGTCATTTTTCAGTCATGTCCAATAATTTGTGACACTATTTGGAGTTTTCTTGACAAAGATACTAGTGATTTGTTATTTGGTTTTCCAGCTCATTTTGCAGATGAGGAACTGAGGCAAATAGTGCTGAGTGACTTGTCTAGGATTCCATAGTAAGTTTTTGAGACCAGATTTGAACTTAGGAAGGTGAATCCTTCTGACTTCAGGCCCAGCACTCTGCCCACTCTACCCACCTTACTCTTTGTGCTATGGGACCCTGTAGCTATTAGGCCAGTTCTCCATCCAGGATGCTATTGCTTCCGCTAGTGTAAACAAGCGGCATCATATTACCAATGAAATCTCACATATAAGAAGTAATATAAAGGATATGGGTCTGAAAAGGGGGTGAATTTCACATGCTTTGGGAAGAAGGTCTAATAGATGGAGAGACCAGAGGTTGTTCTGGTAACTATGCAATAATAAAGGATGAAGAGGGAAACCTCCAAATGTTTGGTAGCAACTTTCTGGAGAACTTGGAGAAAGATGTGGACCAGTATCTCCAAAGATGGGAAAGAGTGATGGGATTGTGATCTCTAGCAGTTCTTGAATTATTATCCAGGCAGCTGACAAAGTCTGTAATCTAGAAGATTAGGTACATGAGACCATGGATGGATGGAATGTCAAAGTGAACTTGATCTTGAGGGCTAGTGATGTTTGCCCTCTAGCTTCTTTTATACTTCCTGCTTGCTGGGTGTGGGTGACCTGATTCCCCAGGTATATGCAAGAAGTTATAGTGATTAGTTACTGAGTGACTGAAGGTGTGGCTTGATTCTTGTCATGGTGCATGTAAGAGAACTCAAATTATAGGGAGGTTTTTACATCTCCTGTTCGATCTTTGAATCAAGTCAAGATCAGGGTTGTACTGTGTATCCCATACAGATATATTCACAGGGTGAGAGAGTGTGGATCTGGATGTTGAGGAAGGAGCTATTACTGCTCTTCAAAACCAAGGGCTGGAAAAGTGATAGTCAATTGTCTCCTGTTATTTGAGAAAAACTAAGGCAGTGGTACCAAACTCAAATACAATAATAATCATGTACATGGGGATCCCTTCAGGTCATATATTGATTTAGAAAATCACAGATTAATATCATCCATGTTTCATTATGGTTTTTTTTATCTTGTTAACTATTTCCCAAATACATTTTAATCTGGTTTAGATTACAGTAGAAAATATTGTAGGCTATAAGTAACCCATGGGCCATGTATTTGGCAACTCTGGTCTAAGAATTTTGAGGATCTGGTAGTTCTGAAACAATGACTTAAGGATGGATAAGACTGTAGAAATGCTGTTTACAAAGGCATGTGGGGTTCATTTTGGAAACACTAGTCAGATACCTTATTCTCAAGATACTATATGATTTTTCACATATCTCAAGAAAGACATTAAATTCATGAAACTATAGAAAGCTTTACCAAATAAATAACTTCTCTAAAGATCTATTAAGTAATGGTTACCCACCATTCATATAATGATTTAAGATTTATTATTCCGTTGTGTATAATACTTTGTGACCCCATGGACTATAGCATGCTTTAAGATTTAGAAAAAATTTTACATATATATTATCATACTTACAATGACACTGAGGGAAATGCTATTATGATTCCCATTTTACATGGGAACATTGAGGCTGATAGAAGTCATATTTTCAGTCACACAGATGGAAAGTGTTTGAAGCAAGGTTTAAAGTCAAGTCTTCTCAACTCCCAAGTCCAGCTCTATCCATTGTTCTGGTACGCTGAAAAAAAGGAATGAGCAGTAGAAAAATAGGAACCTCTTACCACTTTCAATTTCTTTTTCCTTCCTTCCTTCCTTCCTTCTTTCCTTCCTTCCTTCCTTCCTTCCTTCCTTCCTTCCTTCCTTCCTTCCTTCCTTCCTTCCTTCCTTCCTTCCTTCCTTCCTTCCTTCCTTCCTTTCTTCCTTCCTTCTCTCTCTGTCTCTCTCTCTCTCTCTCTGTCTCTCTGTCTCTGTCTCTGTCTCTGTCTCTGTCTCTCTCTCTCTCTCTCTCTCTCTCTGTTTCTCTCTCTCTCTCTCTCTCTCTCTCTCTCTCTCTCTCTCTCTCTCTCTCTCTCTCTCTCTCTCTCTCTCTCTCTCTCTCCCTTTAACCTGTATTTCCCAAATCACTTAATTTGGAGGAACTTTTGTCTGTCTCTTTCCTGTTGAACCCAGAGCGTGAAGATCATATATAATTCACCCTCCGTGAGGGCTCCATGAACAGAATCAAGAAGGAGGGTTACCTTTCTCCTTACCCTTTAACCTTCTTTTTAGGGCTCTTGGCTTGAAGTGTTTGGGTTTCTATTTTTCATTTGTCCTTCAGTCAGAATACCAGCAGACTGAACCAGGGGTTTGAACCATGGCAGCCATGGAGTCTTGGTGCCAAGATTTCAAGTGGAAATTCTGTTGCCAGGTTCTACAATTAAGAGAGGATGTCCTGCATACTCTGGGACAATATCTGGAAAGGGGTTTGGGGTATGTGTGGTGGAATTTGGGGGTGGGCTTTAGAGGAACCAAGTTAAGCTATTTGCCAAATCCCTTCTCCTCTCTAAAGACTGAGCTGGTGGTTGGGGTGGGGATGGTTGAAGGATTATGCTTCCTACAGAATGTGTAGTAATTTTATATATTTGTGATCATACTTTTTCAAGTAAATATTCCTTTGTAACAGTTAATTTGAATAAGGGTGTGGGTATCCCTCCGCCTCTTCCCCATTTCCATTATTGAGGGAACAGCATAAATAGGGGTTAGAGCCATTTGCAGACAGCCTAGACATCCCTCAGTTCCCTTACAACTATGGGAGAACCCCAGGAAAGGCTGAAATGTATCATACCTGGGCTTCGGGCAATGGGGCCAAAGTACCCATTCCATTATCACTAATTAATAACACGTTTATATTAAGCTATAAGTTTGCAAATCCATTTATATATATTATCTCATTAGAAATAGTTCATTAAAAGAACAGGCAAACTCTTACCCTTCTGTCTTAGACTATACCAAGTATAAGTTCCAAGGCAGAAGAGTGGTAAGGGCTAGACATTTGGAATCAAGTCATTTGCCTTGGGTCACACAGCTAGAAAGTGTCAGGCAAGATTGAAGCCAGGACCCCCATTTCCAGATGTGCATCTCTCCAATGAACCATCTTGTTGCCACACAAAATATCAAATTTTGAGTTTTTGCCCAGAAGTGTGACCATTGGTTAGTTTGGAACCTAGTTGACCATATATTGAGTGGGCTATCATCAAACTATCAGCCCTGGTTAATCCCCAGGGCTAAGATAGTGTCATAGCAGGCACCTCACTTCCAGCCTGGGTGCCAATATCTTTTGTCATCCTGTGAGTTTGAACTGCTGTTTAGGATTTTCCCACAGTGAGTGAAATGTTTTCATTTCAGTCCCTGGTGAATTCCTTGGATCCAACAGAAATGTTGTTGCTTCTGTGAACCTTCCCTGAACTCCAATAGCCAAATGTGAGTGGCGTTCTCTGTCACCTGGCTACTGCTCAGAGCCCGGCCACCTATCCCGTGGAGCTAGGAAACCAAGACAAAAGAGGACTTCTGATGGCAGCCAAGGGTATTTTCTTCCCTTATGCACACACGTGTGATGGGAAATTGGGAGAACATTTTGTTTTGTAGGAATTTTAGCTCATGTTTCCTTTGGTGAAAAGGCAAGGTCCTTTGAAGGGTTCCTATGCCTGGTTACTGGCTCTCGGATCTCATCCCTGGCTCCATTTAGAATCAATTCCCATTGTAGCTGAAGAAATAGGAAGACGGTTCCAAACAGCAGCTGAATAATTCCAAGGCATCTGCAGAGATTTCCTCAGGAGTCACTGTTTACCAACACAGTTAAACCCAGCCTTCCCCTCCTACTGTATGGAACACAATCTTATCTACTTAACTTCAGTCGATTAAGCCATAAGCGGTTGGAAAAGGGTAAACAGACATTAATAACAAAACTATAAATGAGTCATTGGAGTGAGCTGGGATATTGTGTCAAGTTTTTTGCCTTGAAAGGGGGAGGAGGGGGGAAAAAGTTCGCACCTTCCTGACACTGCAGGAAAACACTGCAACATTACAACTTTTCAACCATATCTAAAAGGCCAATTTAAGTTTATTCCCATTCGCGGTTTATGGCCATGGTTCAGCAGGTGTAAACTAGTAATAGCTCTAGTCCGGCCCTGGAAAGCTGCCAGGACCAGATGTGTTCAGTCAAATGACTAATTGAAAACCTTAAACAAAATCAGCAGCTCGGCTATTTTGCCTGCATAATAAAGCAGCTCTGATAAAGGCAGTGGAAAAAAAACCACCCCTCTCATCATCAATGCCATTAACAATCATGAGTAAAGATGAAAACAACGCATGGTTTATTCTGCAAATGAAGGCATATAACGAGATGGCATCCCAGGAGCCCATTACCCATTTTAATAATACATCAAGGAGCCTGAGCAAACAGTTTGTATGTGAAAGCCAAACACAGCAAAGTATTTACAGTTACCGCATACAGAGACAACTCCCAGTACTATGAATTTAACAAATTTATAAAGGTACATAACATGATAGCTATTAGTGAAAATTAAAAGAAAGCCATTATGGGCTTACAGCCTTGCTTTGGCTTGTCAGTCAAATAATGGCACCGCCCCAATATCAACTTTCGAATCCCACAAATTTCCTTTTTTCCCCCCCTTCTCCAAGAGAGCTGCCTGAGTTCGGCTCAAATTATGTGCATGAATAATAAAATACAATCTAATTAAAAACTGTAGTTAAATATGCAAAAATTAATGATAATGAGATTGGGCAATGCCTCTGAGTATAGGCACTTTATGAATTACTCACAAGTGTTAGTTGGCTTTGACCTAAACAGAAGATAATGGAAGCAACTTTGAAAAGCCTTAGCCATAGCTTCTTACTTGCTTTGTGCTTCCTGCCAGGGTGGGGAGCTCCTTCCTACAGTTAATAGGAAGTGAAGTATTTAGAACTTCATCTGGATTCTCTCACATCCAGGATAATCTCTGCAAGTAGCCTTAGAGAGCGGAATACAGTCCTGTTCTAAAGGGTGAGCTGGAGAGGGTCCTCTTCTTACATAGAAAGGATTCACACCCACTGGACTTATTCCCTTTTCATCACAAGCACTGAGATAGACCAAATGAATTTGGGGGCAACCTCGAATTCTGAGACTAGAACTCAGTCAGAAGGGTCTAGCCCCTAACCTACTCATGGGAAAATGGGGTAGGATATTGTCATTACCTATCTAAAATCCATTAATTTCAGAAATTTTAGAGCATGCAGTGAATCATTTGGAGAAATTCTGGTATGTTCTCTGGCATCTTTTCTAGTTTAATATTGACTTTGAAGGCAGGGAACAAATAAGGTTCTGGAAAAGAGCTGTTTTAATTGATTGTTGCAAAAACAGCTGAATGCCTATATCAAAATTCAGGACAGTGACCAGAACCAGGACTTGTCTCTTCCCCTTCTCCTCTCATTCTCCGCTCTCCTCTGTGTACAAATTCATATTGCAGTGTGTTGTATAGGAAAGAATTTCAAATATGTGGGATCTAGTTTTAAATTCTGTCTCTGCTACTTACGACTTATGTGACCATAGTTAAAGCTTGGTAAATTGCCTGGTCCTTGGTTTCCCCGTTTGCAAAATGAAGATACTTATACTAGATGACCTCTAATGTCCCTTTTTGTTCTAAATGCTTTATTATGGCCTTGAAAGTCTTTTTGAGGTTGTCTTTTGTAGGATGCTATGTTTTCCTCATCCTTCATTTAGAGAGAAAATTTGTCTTCATATTGAGCTTTTGGGTATATGTTCAGTTTACCTGAAACCACATTGTACATTAGGAACAGAACTCAGAAAGCTATGCACTCAAGACTTGACATTGTTTTGGAGAGACCTAAATCTATGCATTTTCTAATTTTCATAGTTCCTGGATCCTCACTGCATTCTGCGTTTTGGTATTCCTTCCTTGCCGATGGTTCTGCCTTGCAGAGTTGATGACACGCTGAAAGGTATTGGCCTTGAAGAGAGAAAAATGATCCTGAAGTATTAAACAATTTCAGAACTGCTCAAAATAATTTACCTTTTGGCTTTTTATCTGTTGAAACAGAATATGGCATGCCGAAAAGTAAGCGTTTCATCAGAAAGATATTTCTTATTCATGCAGTATCTATGGAAAATTGTTCTCTCAGCATATTGTTGAATACAGTGGTGTCATCTTGAAGCTGCTGTGCCCACAATGCCTATTTCATGTGAAGTCAATAATCATTTAAGCTAATTAATGCATTTCTCACAATTCTATAGGCCTAGCAGATTCATCCGCAATTCATAGTAGCAATAGTTCTGTTCTCAGCAGGGTGTTAATTTGTTTCACTTCCAAATGACCCTTGGAAAGAGCATGAATTTTGAGTAATGTTTCATCCAGCTTGTGTGTGTGTGTTTGTGTGAGCATGTGTGTGTGACAGAGACAGAGAGAAAAAGAGATAGAGACAAACTGCAATAGAGATGGAGACAATAGATAAAGAGTTTGCATTACAAGTACCTTCTCAATTCTTTCCTCAACTTTGCTCCACCTCCACAATTGTTATCCAAGGCTAACTATGGAATTGAAGCTACTAGAATGTCCAGACTTTGATGTGTACATTACTGTCCTCTGGGTACATGTATAACCAGCTACCAAACTTGCACCTAGTAAGAAAACACCAGGTTTCTTTTGATTGTGGCAATAATAATGTAAGAAAACAGAATATTACTGTACTTCTTCTGATGGATATTTAATGTCCAAGATGTGAATGTTGCCTAGAGCAATGTAGATCTGTAGATTACCACCCATCTATACTTGCCCAGAGTACATGATTCTGTCCATACCTTCCCTATTAATCCACTACAATATGCTGGAGGTTTCTCATTTTCTTGACATTTTATGGATACCAATGAACTATGTGAACCTTTCATTGGTGATCTCTTAATATCACTACATGATGGGTCTTTTTTTTCTTTTGGTCATTTTTTAAAATGACATCTTCTACACTGACTCTCAACTATAATTCCTCATTCTTAATGTGTGGCAGCCTCTTCACAAATACCATGTATCTTTCTACTGCCTTTTGAGTAAGAATTTTTTTATTAAAAATAATTTTTTTAACCCTTACCTTCCATCTTAGGACCAATTCTATTTATTGGTTCCAAAGCAGAAGAGTGATAAGAGCTAGGCAATAGGGATTAAGTGACTTGCCCAGGGTCACACAGCTAGGAAGTGTCTGAGGTTGTATTTGAATCCAGAACCTCCTGTCTCTGGGCCTGGCTCTCAATCCACTGAGCCACCCAGATGGTCCCCTCTTTGGGTAAGTTTCAATGTCAGTTCTTTGGAATGACTCAAAGCAATACAATGTCACCAGAAATAACCAATTAATCTATATTTAGTATTTTTTATTTTTTTATTTTAAAAATTTTAAAATATATTTTTAATTTTTTAATTTATTTTTTATTAATTATTAATTATTAATTTTATTTATGAATTAATTTTTAAATATTTTATTATATTTAAGTACCTACTATGTGTCAAGCGCTTCATTAGGTGCTAGGCATATAAATTCAGTGAGTAAAACAATCCCTACTCCCCATGAGCTTCCATTTCAATGAGAGAGGCAGCAAGTACAGAAGAATATGTGTTTTTACCTATATTAAAACTGTTTTAAAAAGTATTTTTGACAGATAGTTTCCAATATTTGCTTACATCACCATCTCTCTATCAACTTCAATCAATGTGAATAATCTCTTAGGTTTCCCACTGGAGAGAAACTGGGGATCATGCTACCTAAAGTTAATGCCATTTTATTTTCCTCTAAAACACACTGGGATAACCTGTAAGTTATTCCTACTTACCTGTCTCGTCAAGTCAATATGACCTTCTATTTATTCATTTAGAGAAGAGTTAGTACCCCCAAAGCACACAAAACCCATAGTCACCTGTCGTCACCATGGAAACACCATTGTTTGCTTACAATCTTCTTCATTGCTTGAGAGAGACCTCTGACCGCCAGATGCAGAACTGAACTGAATGTTGCTGGTTTATCAGGGAGCACAACTACTGAATTTTAAGAAAGTCCCAATATTTGTTTGCAAGCACTAAAGAAAATCATTTTAATGGAGAAAACTTGTTCCTTTTAAGAGTGAGAGAGAGCAGGCCTAGGGCATGTTTTACATGTCTATCTCCTAAATGATTTCTAGGAGCTTCGCTGATTGCTATTGAGAATATTAATATATGTAAAGTGCTTTGCAAACCTTAAAGCATGATATTAATGTCCACTATTATTATTTTAAGAGCTATGAGTGATGGTAATGATTACATTTTGAGAACAGAATACTTTTTGGAAATGATTTTAGTGGGTCATATCATTGATTAAACTGAACCAATTCTCGCTGCTATTGCTAGAAACATGAAGATTTCCTTAAGGATATGTTTGCATGATGCTCCACCAACAACCAAATGCCAAATACCAAATGCTAATCATCTAATCAGTTACTTTATTTAAAAAATATTTATTGCAGATCCAGTTGTGTGTACAGAAAGTGAAATATGACATGGCTCAAGGAATTCATGGCTTAGGAGTCATATAATGCCAAAAATGTACTAGGTTTGATATTTTCATGGAAATGACTGTATGGACTTGGTTTGTTATTACGTAAATATAACTCAAGTCAGATGCTTAAAGGTATTTAGTTTCTGGCCCTTTTGTCTTGTTAAAAAAACAAACTACATTTATGTCAGCAAAAAATACCTTTGGGTTTTTTAAGACTTTTTAATATCTTTTCTTTGTTTCTTTCCTTAAAAAAAAAAAGATGAAAGAATCTTTGCTTAATTGACCAGCATCTGCCACTGTTCTCTGGCAGCCCCCATGAGGGATGTTAGAAGGTGAAGTGTGGGCTGTCAACTCATTTCATCCTAGTTACCAGCCGCCATTTAAGTTTCCTTTCCCAGAATCACATGGGAGTAAGTCTGGCAGCTGAAACCTAAAGAAGGGGGAGAGAAGGTCCCAGCCAAGGCTAAGAATCCTTTAAAAGGAGGACACAACAGGGTTAGCTCTCAAGTCTTTGGTTTGATGGTGACCTGCATTGCCTTAGTTCTAAGGAGTTCTGTGAAACTGAGTGGCCCAAGGGTTGAAGGGACCTCAAGAGACCAGCCTGGAACTCACAGCAGTGTTTCTTGCTTACATAAATGTTCTGCTCATTTAATGAGAGATACTTACCTAGTTTTAGCAGAAATATCTATGACACTGTTAAACAGGGCATTTCAGTATTATACCACTTCAGCAGACCCTTCTAAAATGGCAAGCGGTAGCTACTTTCTGAAGATCTGTGGCTCAATTTATCGAGGATTAATTGCTTATAGTTTTAAGTGGAATAGGGAAAGTATAAAAGAATTGGTGAGCAAACTAAGGATCTCCTTTAGCTACCTTATTGTCTTACTCCAAGGATTCGAATTTTAGCCAAGGAGTTCCTAAATCTTAGGAGTAAGCAAAGATATGCTTATTTTCATTGAACTCTTTAAAAAACATATATATTTTTTAGAATCTTAAAACTAGAAGAGAATCTTTTAAGGCTCATTTAATCCAACCCTTTAATTTTACAGATAAAAAAATAGAGAATTAGAGAGGTAAAGTGATTTACTCAAGACCATATAACTAACCAGCAACAGAGCCTGGACTGGAGTCCATGTTTTCTGATTCAGTCTAATGGTGCTTATTTTTGTTCATTGTTCCACCTAGCAAATGACTATTTCCATAATTAATGAAAGGATAATGTCCCAAGATGCAATCTGACATAAAAATCCAGTAGTATTTTTCCAGGATAGTATATGGCTATGAATCATGAATCACCACAATCTCTGAAAAGCCAAAATTATGGTTAACCAAAAGGGTAACAGAGATATATAGTTGTCATAAGTAGGCTGTAGCATATTAACAAAGATGACATTCATTCAGAAAGTGGCTTAAAAGATGTCATTCAGTAAATGTAGGCTGGGAAAAGAAGGTGATTGTTAGTAATGATGAAGGTACTGAATATTTTGCAGCTAATCCTGAAATGTTGAAAGACTATGAGTAAGTAAAGTTTAATCATTTATGGGAGACTCAAGGACATAAACAATAATCTTTGTAAGACAGTGTAGATGAGAAGGCATGTGCCTTTGGAGAGAATACCCACATTGATTAGATGAGGTATCCATTGAAGTATTGATGCACTCTTTTAAAAATGCTGTCTTGAGGTGACAAAGTACTTCTCCCCTACTCATCAGCATCGCTTTGGCCTTTTCTTGTCACCTCTGCCCCTAATATTTTGCAAGTCAACATTCGTATCTGGATATGGGCTTCTCTGCATCTAAGAGGGCTCCATTCTGGGAAGAAGCAAGCATTCTTTTCTTCCTTTATCCAATAAACATTTATTTTGCTGGGGTTGTGTGGAGGGCCCTATGCAAGGTGCTGGGGGAAATACAATGTTTCAAAGGGCTCTAGCCTTATGAAACATAAAATATACTAGGAGGATAAGATACCAACACAGATGTTATACACAGTATCATAGAAGTACATTGGAGAATTACACACAATTCTGAGTCTTAAAAAAGAACAAGGCCATTCTCAAAAGATGAACTCAGAGAGATGGGAGAAGATAGTATTTAAGCTGAACCTTAAAGGCTAGGTAGTACACAAATTAAAGAAGGGAAAGAAAGGATACTATAGATATAGGAAAGAGCAAAGACAAAAACAGGAGGGAATAAATTATGTAGAGAAAAGTCATATGAGATGAAACTGGAAAGATAAAGGGGTGACAGATTATGGAAGGCCTAAATGCCAAACAAAGGAGTTGCTTCTTTACTTGGTGGGTCAAAGAGAACCACTGAAGATTTTAGACCAGCAGAATAGGAAAAACAACAACAACAAAACAACACTGGATTTGGAGTCAGAAAACTAGATGATTACAGAATCTGAGACTCTACTCTGGGTACAGACTCTGTACAAACCCTTGATTTATTTGGTGCTCATTGCTTACTGTCACTGGCCCCATAACAACAGTAAGTTCAGCCAAGGTGCAAATGGTAGGTAGAGAAATTATATGGAAGATTTTGAGAAGATATTCCAGATAAAATCCATCTACTTGTTTTTGTTTCCTTCCTTCCTTCCTTCCTTCCTTCCTTCTTTCCTTCCTTCCTTCCTTCCTTCCTTCCTTCCTTCCTTCCTTCCTTCCTTCCTTCCTTCCTTCCTTCCTTCCTTCCTTCCTTCCTTCCTTCCTTCCTTCCTCCCTTCTTCCCTTCCTCCCTTCCTCCCTTCCTCCCTTTCTCCCTTCCTCCCTTTCTCTCTTTCTCTCTCTCTTTCTTTCTTTCTCTCTCTCTCTTTCTTTTTTTCTCTCTCTTTCTCTCTTTCTCTCTTTCTCTCTTTCTCTCTCTCTTTCTCTCTCTCTTTCTTTCTTTCTTTCTTTTCTTTCTTTCTTTCTTTCTTTCTTTCTTTCTTTCTTTCTTTCTTTCTTTCTTTCTTTCTTTCTTTCTTTCTTTCTTTCTTTCTTTCTTTCTTTCTTTCTTTCTTTCTTTCTTTCTTTCTTTCTTTCTTTCTTTCTTTCTTTCTTTCTTTCTTTCTTTCTTTCTTTCTTTCTTTCTTTCTTTCTTTCTTCATACTTATCTATCTGTCTACCTACTTATCCCTTAATATTCTTTGGCTTCAATGCAAAGGTGGTTGGTTTTAAGGGGACATAGATTTGAAAGCATGGTTCAAAGGTAAGAAACAAGAGATCAAAGTTTTGTTGACAGCTAATATGTATTTATTAAGCACTTAATATGTGCCAGGCATTGTGCTAAGGACTAGGAGTACAAAGAAAGCTAAAAGACAATCCTTGCCTTCAAGGAGTTAACAATCTAATAAGGAAGATTCCAAGGAAACAAATATGTACAAAGAAACTATATATAGGATAAATAGGAAATAATTAATGAAGGGAAGATATTAGAATTAAAAGGGATAGGATAAAGCTTCTTGTAAAAGAAGAGTATTTGGTGGTGGGGTAGGGGGGATTAAAAAACCTTAAGGAAGTCAGTAGGAGAGGGGAAAGCCATAGAAAATGCCTGTAGTGCCTTGTTCATGGAACCAGGTGATCAGATCAATGTTACTGAACAGAAGAGTACTTGTTAGGATTAAAGAGTTAGGAAATTGAAAAGGAAGGAGGAGGTTAGGTTGTGAAGGGCTTCAAATGCCAAACAGAGGATTTTGGTTTTGATTCTGTAGGAGATAGGGAGCCAGTGGAATGTTTTTGAGCACAGGGGTGATGTGGTCACTTTGGTGACTGACTGGAATGTGAACTCACATGGGGAGAGACTTATAATAGGCAAACCAACTAGTAGGCTATTATAATAGGCCAGAAGTAAAACTCACATGTCTTGGCCATATATTAGATATTGAGGAGTAAGAGATACTGAAGAAACAAGGATGCTACCTAGGTTTCTAGACTATCTTCTTCAATAGAATATAAATTCCTTGACTACTGGAACTTTTCCCCCCTTTTTGTATCTGTAGAGACTAGTACAGTATCTGGCACTCAATAGACTGTTAATAAATGCTATTTGAATGAATAAATGATGACAAAGATTGGGAAACATTGGACATTATAATATTTTTTCAGATAAGAAATCCAGATACCAGAGTCATTTTTAATAAGTTATTATTGAGTGCTCTGTCAGACCATCAACTTTGTAGAGCAAGGATAAAAATCAGTTCCAAATTAGGAAAAAGAATAAAAATAAGAAGATAGAAGACATCTTAGCTTCCAGAGGCAATTCTAAGCTAACCTATAGAAACAAACTGTTAATACCAAAAATCGGAAGATAGATAAAAGACCAGGCTAAATCATAGACATGATTTTCTAAGAAAGTTTAATAGATATAAACCAATACACAGAAGGGATGCCAAAAGATCCTAGAAGTCATCTAAATCAAACACTGTATCTCCTTGACCAGCAGAGTAATGCAATAGCCAAGAATAACACAAATGTAGAATATTAAGTTGTTTGTAAAATAATAATAAGAGAAAATACAAATCAAAACAATTCTAAAGTTCTGTTTCAGACTTATTAGATTGGCATAAATGATATGTGAGGAATATGTCAAAAGGATTATGGAAGAATAAATATACTAATTCATTATTGGCGGAGTTGTGAATTAGTATAATCATTTAGGAAAGCAATCTGGAATTATGCACTTAAAGTGGCTAAAAAGTCTACACCTTTTACCCCAGACATTCCATTGCTAGGCATTTATTAAAAAAATGTAATTAACAAAAATAAGATTCACATATACATCAAAATATATATAGTGTCACTTCTGTGGGAGCAGAGAACTAGAAATAGTGTAGATGCTCATTGATAGGCAAATGACTAAATAAATATAATGGAATATTACTATTTACTAAAATTACTCATTACTAATATTACAAAAAATGGAATATTACTATACAAACATAACAGAGAAATATGGAAAGATTTAAATGAATTGATGCAAAGTGAAAGTAGAGTCCAGAAAATATATACACAGTGACAACAATGATGTAATTAGAGAGAATACTTGTTTGCTTTATAAAACAATTGAAAATGAATGTTGTAAAATTACAAAGTACAAACTTGTTCCCAAAGAAGATATATAAGAAGAGACCTCCCTCGATACCTTTGCAGAAGTGGGGGAATTCATGTGGGATATTGCATATATTTTCATAAATTTTTCTATTTTCTCCTTTTTTCTATTTTCTAATTTCTTTATAAATGACAATTTTATGTGAATTGGAAAGACCTCCAGGAACTGATGCAGAGTGAAAGGAGCAGAACCAGGAGAACATTGTACACAGATATTGGTGGCACAATTCTACTAGCTGCAATGCAACGACCCAGGACAATCCAGAGGAACCTAAGAGAAAATGCTATTTACATCCAGAGAAAGAACTATGGGAGCAGAAATGCAGAAGAAAAACATATGATCGATCACATAGTTTGATAGGGATATGATTAGGGTTTTGATATTAAAAGATTACCTTACTGCAAATATGAATAACATGGAAATAGGTTTTGAACAATGATACATATATAGCCCAGTGAAATTGCTTATCACCTCTGGGATGGGGGGAAGAAAAGGAGGTGATAAATCATGAATCATGTAACTATGGAAAAATATTTTAAATAAAAATAAATAAATAGATAGATAAAGGATGGTTTTCTGAGAGGAGGGAGGAAGAGAACTTTGGGAGGAAATTTAGATGATGTAAAAAAGATACTAATAAAAACATTTTTAAAAATTGATGGAGGAGGGTGGTAGAAAATTATAAGCTGAATCACCTCATAAAACAGTGAGAAGTAGCATAGAAAAAAAAATCTGTAGAAAGCTTGACAGGAGAGCCAGTTAAGCCAAATCATTCTGGGAACATTTAAGGATGAAACCAGAAGGAAGACAACAAACAAATGAATAATGGAAAAGACCTGTCAAGATTTCTATAACAAACTTGTTCTCCTCCAAAGACAGATGAGCCAATACATTTTCATTAACTTCACAATCCCTTATTTGCTGGAAAGAGAAGTAGTGTTAAAGAAAACAGGGATGAGAAGCACAGTTGGACTAGACCAAGTATACTCAGAGAAGATATGGACTGGAGGTGACAAAATGTTCTGTGCATTGATAGACTGATTCCCAAAGTATCTGTAAGTAAGGAATTGGAAATAGGCACTGAACCTGTAAGGTCCTCAGTATAGGAAATTCCTGGACATGGAAACTCCCTTTACTAAGATTGATCCATACCTTTTCTGAAATGTGTGGTCCTAGAATTTTTCCTAGAGCACTGAGAAATTAGGAGACTTGCCCAGGCTTACATGTTTTTTGTCCTTTGTTTTTGAAGAGAACCAGTGACATCACAAAGTGGAGTCTTGATTTGTCTGTGAATTGGATTAAAGTGAGGCAGAGTTGCACAAAGTGATCAGTCTCATTTTCTCTTCCAGTCCCTGAAGACCTGTGGCAAAACAAAAGTCAAGATGACTGGTAATGAGATTGGATATAGTAGATGATCTTGGTGTCTTTGATGTCTGACCAAGCTCCAAGTACTCCATAGTGCTTGTTTAGCCTCCTTCATGCCATTAGAACAAATTGTTCTCATTCACTCATTTTACAAGGAGAAGTGGGGTTGACATCCCACTAACTCACCAATGGGTTTGAGACCTGTCAGTTACTCTCAACCTGGATTAGCTCATCTGCTGAAATTATTTTACTGGGGTATGACCACTGTGCATGCTTACAGCTTTTTGAAGCTACAGATGAAAGTTTGGTGACAGGTAGACACTGAAGGGGAAGGAGGAACCCTGAAAAGGGCTTGGCAAACTCTTAAACCATAGGTGCTACTCCTCCTCGAGTACCCTATATATCCTGGGTTTTCATAGGCAGTATGATATATGTAGAAGGTTGTTTGGGTATTCAAAGAGCACCAACACATTTGGTGTGAAGGCTTCCTGAGCTCTTTTCAGGACTATCTTCTTCTGGTGTACACCTGGCATACAACTCTCCCCTGGGGTTCCAAGAAGCTGTAGTATACACGGCAGTCACATTCCAATAAAACCATCTCAGCAAATGGGATAAGCTAGATTGAGGGTAATGACAGGTCTCCAACAGACTGGTGAGTTAGGGAGATATATACCCCAAGCATATGAAGACTTTCCCTGGTGAAATGGAATGGTGATAATAACTTGTTCTAATGTCCACAAAGGTGGCTGTGAAGCACTTAGAGCTTGGTCAGCTGTTGAAGACCTTAAGTTTATCCACTGCATCTGGAGCCATCACCAGTTATCTTGATGTTTGTCTTGTCACTGGACTTCAATGACTCTGGAAGACTGAGGCTGATGATTTTATGCAACTCTGGCTAACTTAAATCCAATTAACACACAGGTTAAGATATCATCCTGTGATAACATTGGTTCTCTTCTAAAATGAAGGACAAACAGCAACAAGAAAGGGCCAGTGCATGTCAAAGGCAGGACTTATATTCATTTCTTGGGGTTTTTTTTAGGCTAGTTCTCTAGCCACCCCACCTGTTTCTTTCCCCAAAAGAAAGAAGGGTGTTAAAAGTTTGAAAAATATCATTATCCTTATTATCGTATGCTATATGAAATCATATCTATGAACAATGGCAATTTTAATAGATTTATGATGATGATGATGATGATGATGATTGTGGGGGTGGCAGTTATTATTATTATAGTGGTAGCTAGGTATTAAGTAGTCAGAGCATTGGTCCTGGAGTCATGAAGACCTGAATTGAAATCTCACCTTAGACACATCCTAGATAAGTGACATGCAGGTCACTTAACATGTTTGCTTCACTTTCCTAATTTGTAAAAGGAAATAATAATAGCCCTTACCTTGAAAGGTTGTTTTAAGGAAGAAATAAGATAATATTTATAAAATGCTTTGTAAACCTAAAGTTCCATAATACCTCTGTGGGGCTGCTTTTTGCCTTTAATATCTACCTGCCACCCAGCTGTCACCTGTGGCTCTGAGAAACATAGCATTTATAGTAGCCATATAGTAAACTTTCTCAGCAGATGGACTAAATCAGGTTGAGGGTAACCCTCAACCCTCAAACCCATCAGTGAGTTAGGAGGTGTCTCCCCCAGGCATGTGAATACTTCTCCTTAGGGCAGATGGGAACAGTTTGTTCCAATGGCCGTGAAAGAGGTAGAATCTGGCACCATGGAGCAGTTAGAGAGTGGGTTAGACACTGAAGAAGCCAAGGTCATCCAATGCATCCTGAGCCATCACCTGTTGTCCTGACTTGTGTCTCATCACTGGACTTTGATGGCTTTGGAAGGGAGAGTAAAGCTGATGACTGTGCAACTATCTCATTTAAATCCAAATCCAATTTTTGTCCAAGTCAGAAGATATTACCAGTGATGTTATTTTGATCCTCTTTAAGTATGAAGGACAACAGCCAACCAAATATTAGCTATTATTATTTTTATTGAAAAAAGCAATCAGGAGAATAACAATCACCACCAGTCCATATGTCTATTTTCTAATCTTTATAAAAATCTTTATGTCACTCATCTATACACATATCAAGGACATCTTTGATGTAAGTATGAGAGAGAGCAGTCAGGCTTTTATTAACAATATATGTTAGACTACAACTGAAAAGTCAAGAGAATATGAGACACCATTGGGCTTCATGTTAAATGGCACTCATAAGATCAATTTTTCAAAGGAAGTCCCCCTAGGAGAGGTAATTGGCAGCTCTTTGGTATAAAAAATTATATATTTTTATTTTTTTAACATCCTTTACTTTTACTCTAAGTTACTTTAGAGTAACAACTCTAAGACAGAAGGACAAGGACTAGGCAATGGGGGTTAAGTGACTTGCCTAGGGTCACAAAACTAGGAAGTGCTTGAGGCCAGATTTGAACCTAGGTCCTCCTGACTATAGGCCTGGCTGTCTACACACCATACTACCTAACAATTCACCCCGGAATTAAATTTTAAAGACTCTTGGAAATAGTTCTTTTGAGGAGAAAAGGAGTTTTCTAAAGAAATTAAGGTTTATAGCACAGGGGAATAATCTTAATTAGTATCTCTGTCTCTATCTCTATCTCTGTCTCTGTCTGTCTGTTTCTCTCTCTCTCTATATATATATGTATATATATACACATATATTTCAATATCTGTACCATATCTATACACCTATTTCTCTCAATATCTATACCTATACAAATCTCTCTCTACATGTATATTTATACACATAATGTATATACACATACACATATAACAATGTCCTTCAATATGTATACTCAAATCTGTATTGTATCTCTTTATGTCTCTATCTCTATAGAAGATGGAACCAAAAGTAGGTTATAGAGGGTAAAAGCATAGCGTGGTTCTTTAGGAACTGTGTCAAAAGTGCCAAAGCCTTTGCCAAAACAAAGATACCAATTCTGGTGAGAAACATTAAGAATAACAAAGAGGGCTTTTTGATGACTTATTTGGATATGTGTGTATGTATGTGTGTTAGTTGTATTGGGGAGAAGAGAATAATAACTAAGGAATAGAACCACTGTATGGTTTGGAATGATACAGTGATGGTACAAGTATTAGAAGGCAAAAAATATACAACTCATATTTGGCTTCTATTTTCACTACCAAGAAATAATGGAATGAAGAAAGTTGATAGAAAGTCAAGATGACTAGGGAAATAGTAAGAAAGCACCTAGATGCCTTTGATGACTTCAATTTACCAGACCCAGCTAAAATGTATCCAAGGATACCAAAAGAAGAATTAGAGAATTGGATAATTAGCATAGGATGTAAGCTTTTTGAGGCCAGCATCTATTTTACTTTTACCTTTGCAATGCCTACCAAAATGATTGGCACATAGAAGACATTTGTTAAGTGCTAATTGATTGCAAGTTGGTTGCACTGTTGTCAGTGATCTTTGAAAATTTATGGAGAACAGGAGAAATGCAGATATAGATATAGAGATAAATAGGACTGGAAAGGGCAGATATCCCCATTTTTAAATTATGAGAAAAGAGAATGTAGTCTACAAACTATGGAGCAGTGAGATGGACTCTGATTCTACACAAAATTCCAAAATATATTATTAAAGGGATGGTTAGTAAAAATCTAGAAAACGAAGAAATGATCATGAAGAACCAACGTGGCTTCCTCAAGAACAGGGCATGTAAGAATAAAGTCATGTCTTTTGGTGTCAAGTAAAAATGACAGACTCGTTGCTAGACTGGTTGATCAAGAGAGTAGTGTAGATGTAGCAAAGCATGGCTGAAGTCACTTACGCTATTTCTGAAGTCAAGTAGGAGAGATATAGAAAGAGGACTAGGTGACTTCAGAACTACTTGAATGGTTGACAGTTTAATGTTAGCTTGAAAAGGGTCACTGGGGAATACCTCAAGGACATGTTCTTGCTTCTGTGCTATTTAGCATGTTTATCAATGATTTGGACAAAAGCAAAGATGACATACTTAAAAAAATTTATAGATGACAAAAGCTAAGAAGAAACGCTAGAATCAGTACACAAAAATAGATTGAAATCTACAATATTAGGCCATATTTAACAAGAAGCAATTTAATAAATGTAAACTCTGATATTTGGATTTGAAATTTTAATTGCACATATCAGACACATGGGGAGTATATTTATAAAGTGGCTTGTCTGGAAAAAAAAAAAAAAGATCTAGGGATGAGGTTTACTAGATCCTCTAAGCTCAGTATAAATCAATAATATGATAGGGCAGCCAAAAAAGTTAATATGATTTTGGGTCACACTAAAATAGACTGTGTCAGGGAAGTGATAGTCCTTTTGTATCCTGCTCTAACTAGACAATATATATGGAATACTATTTTCAATTTTGTGCACCACATTTTAGGTAGGCTGTTGAATAGCTGGGGTGACCATTCAAAATAGGGTGACCAGGAAGATCAAAGAGCTTGGGATAATGCCACATGAGAGCCAGCTGATAGAGTTGGAGATGTTTATCTTAGAGTAGGCTTAGATGGGAAGGTTGGGAGTGGTGTTATGATTAAAATTCTCTGGAGACTGTATCTTAATTTTATAACTAAAGTGGACCAGAAAAAGAAAAGCACGATCCAGGTGTGGTCAGCTAGTTCTTTCTGTTGCCTTCCTCATGAGCAGGCAGAGACAGCACCAAGCCAGACTTCATGTGCTCTCTAGTCTGTGATCCAAGGGAAGAAAGCAACTTCCTGTCTTCACCAATTTTTGTTATACCCCTTTCCCAAGCCTATCTGATTTAGACTTGGGTTCACAAAAGGAGTGGGTCATTCACACACCAAGAGTAATCACGTGGTGTTTAGAATGGCCACACAGCACACGTACAACATCTCCCAGCATGGTAGACAAAAGAAGGAGGTCTCTGTCCATGGCCTCAGGGAGTACAATCCAGAGCTTCAAACCTAAGATTTGTTGCTTTAAAATCAAAAGGTTGTTTTGGGGTCCAAAAAGGGTTTCAGATTTATATGAACTTTTCTCAGTGGAGATGAGATGATAGTTGTTTTCAAGAATTTGAAGTGCTACAATGTGGAAGAGGGATTATATTCACTTTACTTAGTCCCAGGGGGAACTAAGCACACTAGGTTGAAGTCTTTAAAAGATGGATTTAGGTTCAACATAAGGAGAAATTTCCTAACCATTTGAGCTATACAAAAGTGAAATGAGCTGCTTTGGGTGGAGAATAGGTTTCCTCTTACTGAAGGCCTTCAAGTAAAAGATGAATGATATTTGTGATGGATTTTGCAAAGGTTTTTTTTTTTTTTAATAATGATTAGATAATATGGCCCTATAGGTTCTTTCCAACTCAGAAGTTTTGTGATTCTGAGGAGGGTAGCCATGGAAGCTGACATTGGAAGATCCCCATCTTAGCGAATCTTGCTTCCACAAGACAATTCACTACAAATTGGAAAGTTATAGGAATGATTAGTGGAGACATAGGGGAGCAGATTGATATATCTTTTCCTGTAGCAACAGCAGTATCAAATTGTTTTTTTCCTAGAATTGGAGAGTGGAAGGAATGGCAAAGTAGTGCCACTTTAGTGACAAGGTGATGGATGAGAAATGGACACAATATAAGGTGACAGAGGTTGTCCAGATATATGGGTCATATTAGGTACTTGCAAGACAGGACATGGGGTCCCAGGATGGGAGGTATAGAGCTAAAAGGTTTACATCCTCCAAGTTGAGAGATGGCTGATGAGAAAGAAAGTGGGAAGTCAACTTTACCCAGGAACTTGAAGGATGAGGGTTCACAGGAAAAGAAAGAAGGAAAGCATTTATTTAGCACTTATTATGTGCCTGGATCTTTTACAAATATTATTTTATTTGATCTTTACAACAACCCTGTGAGATATGAGCTATCATTATCCCCATTTTTCAGTTAAGAAAACTGAGGCAAATAGACGTTTAGGTGACTTGCCTAGGGCCACACAGTGAGCAAGTGTCTAAGTTTGTGGGGCAAAGAATTTCAGGGGAGGGAAGATAATTAAAGAAATATTAGTTTTCCATGATGTTACAGTTGGCCATGAAGGTAAATTAAATAAGAAAAGAGAGAGAACCAGAACTATCAGAGGAAATCAAGTACTAGAAATCTTAGGAAGAGGGAAAAGTCTATTTGATGAGTGAAACAATAAGAAAATAAATACTAGAAGACTGTCATTGGTGAAAATCTTGAAGTTTTATGTCTTGTAGGGTGTGTAGTTCTTTAGAATGATGTGCCCATGTTGGAGTGTGAGGTAGAAAATGTGAGAAGGTAGAGAATACTAATAATTTTATAGCTATTTATACAGAACTTGAAGGTTTGCAAAGTGTCTTACACATATTACTCTTCACAATAATTCTGGGAGGTAGGTAATATTATTGTTACCACTTTACTGAAGAGGAAACTGAGGCTCATGGAGATTAAGTGGCATTCATTCCCATGACCACAAAGCTTGTAAATGTCAGGGGCTGGATTCAAGCCCAGATCCTCCCAACTTCAGGGTCAATGATCTTTCCACTATACCACACTGCCTTGAAAGGAAGCTGTCAGAGGTGGAGAAGGTGAGTAATTATATGGTCAAGCTGTTCGAGAAATCTTCAACAAAAGTGCTGGCTTTCTTTAAGATGAAAGCAGGGGATAGGGTGGAGAGTTGTCACTAAGAAAAGTTGGAAGTGTGACCTAAAGGGTGTGGAGGGTTACAATGAAAACCCTTTTGAGTTGAGTGTTTCTAAAAATATGTGAGTTAACAACAATGTTAATGAAAAGAACAATTAAATGGAGCTGAACAATATAGAAGTAGAATAACTAGTCTTTGCCCTAGAATAAATCCATTTCCCCCTTTTCCTTGGAGAGTTTCTGGGGAAGGGAGGGCTGGGGTATGGAATGTGACATACTCTGTCAAATTGGATCGATGGATCATTTGGTTTTGCTTAATTTTTCTTTCTTCATTACAAAGAAAAAAGTCATAGGTAAGAGAGGGTAGAATGGAATATATTCTGTCATGTGACTATAAAGTAAAAGCAAAAGATGATGAAATGACATTAAAAATTAAATATCTGCATCAAATTTTAAAGAAATAAAATGTTTGAGAAAGTATGATGTCTTTTTTAAAATGAGATTCAATAATATCCAACACAAGATACCCTTTGTTAGTTAAGGATTGTATGTGATTTGGGGGTCATCATCCTGATTATGATAAAAGATGAAAGATGGAACTGGAGAAAGGGTGTCTGAGCTGGCCAAAAGTGGGATCTCAAATTCACTAGATTCATCGCTGAAGAGTGATTTGGGAAGAAAAAAAAAGTAATAATACATCTGATTTTTCCCTGATTTTTCTCTGATTCTGATTGACTTTGATTTCAAATTCTGCCTTAAACACATATTAGCTCTGTGACCCTTGATAAATCATTTAACTTTTTCCTACCTCACTTTTCTTATCTGTAAGATGAGGATAATAATGGCACCTGCCTCCTAGGGTTGTTGTGAAAAGCACTTGGCAAACCTTAAAGCGTTATATAAATGCTTGCTATTTTTATTATTATTATTAATAGTAGTAGTAGTATTTTGGGGGTTCTCATTTGCCCTTGCTATACATACAAGTCAGGTAATCACAGATTTAGAGCTAGAAGGTACCTCAGGGAGCATCCAGTGCAACCCCGTCATTTTACAGATGAAGACACTTAGGCCCAGAGAAATTTCTTGACCTCTCCAAGATCACAGAGCCAGGATTTGAACCCAAATCCTCTGACTTCAAATCCAACATTCTTTCTATCTATTCATCCAGGCTGCTTAGCTGATTTTTTGTAGATAGTATATAATAATCTTTCTTTATGCTGCCATGTAATTTTTTTTGGTATTTCAAAGGGTATCCCATTACTTATAATTATCACATCAATATGATTCATAATTCTGATTTTTTCCCTCTTCATTGAAAGTACCCACATCAATTCTGAAAGATCCTACCCAGCCCTCAAACTGCCACTATATAGCTTATATGTCTATAGAGCTCGAAAGTCACAAATCATTTTTACAAGGGACCATAGCCAGCTGTAACTGAGCCTGGGGCAGAGTTGCAGGAGTGTTTAGTGATCGTCAAACAGAGGACAAGTCCATGTGGGTGCTATTATGCCAGGAGAGGGTATTCTTTCTCTCCTGGGCATCTGGTTTTGCAGTGGATGGAGTGCTGGGTCTGGAGTCAGGAAGACCAAAGTTCAAATCTGGTCTCAGACATTTTCTAGCTATGTGACCCTGGGCAAGTCACTTAACCCTGTTTGCCTTAGTTTCCTAATCTATAAAATGAGTTGGAAAAGGAAATAGTGAACCATTTTAGTGTCTTGGCCAAGAAATGCCCAAATGGAAACACAACGAACAGAACAACAAAAGAAATATTAATAGCACTTACCTCACAGGGTTTTTGTGAGGATGAAATGAAATAATATTTGTAAAAGTACTTAGCACAGTATCTGACACATAGAAGGAACTACATAAATGTTTATGCCTTTCCCTTCCCTTCCCAGAGGAGGAAAAGGGGTCCTGGGGATAGGGAATAGTACATTGGCAATGTGTCCTGAGGATAGTGGCCTGGGGTCAATTGTGCTGTGGCCAGAAGACTCCTGGAGCTTAGGTTTGGGAATTTTAGCCACAGGGAGAAAGTACAACCCCAAGGGGACAAAGTCCACTCTTCCCCAAGATGGCAGAGCAGCAGTGCTGTCATCCCCATGTTGCTTCCAGCTTTGCTTTCATATATAGTGTATTAATTTGCCATGGCTTAATCATGCTATATTGTTTGGCATGACTGGATCCTTCCACACTTCAGTCTATAATGGGGCTGGGAGAGTTTTTTCCCATGTTCTGGGAGTTTCTCATACAATGTAGTGGGATCATTGGTTTTCCTGAAAGTCAGTAGACCACTGGTAAACTCATCCCCATTCCAGCTAAGGTGACCCAGGTAGCTTCAGGTCAGGGAAGCCACCCTTCTAATGTCCTACTTTTATCTGTTTCCCTTCAGAGCAAAGGAAATAAAATGCTACTCAGAAGTGATGACAAGAAGTTACCTGTGAATTTGAAAAAGTTCCATTTCCTTCACTAAAACCTAGTGCCACTGGCACTATCGTGGGAAGACTAATGCAACTCTGGGAAACCAAGCTGGAGCATCTGGCTACTTCTACATCTAACCTAACTTACCAGATCAGTCATGAATGAATATCAACTAAATAAACAAACATCTGAGTAGATGAGATGTCACCAGAGTTTTCACTCACACATTAGCGTCTAATCTGACATCTAGTTATATTTGCTAGCCCAGTAATCTTCTCCATAGAGTTTCTAATAGGAAAGAGTTGTATAGAACTGTATTTATTTTTGAACTATTATTCTTTTTTTAAATTTTAAATTAGACCTGTGATTTTTATCAGTTTAGGGAGTTTACTTACAGTGAGGAAATTCCCTCTACCACTTACAGACCTGTCTAATCTATTTTTTTTAAACCCTTGCCTTCCACCTTAGAACCAATACTCTATAATAGTTCCAAGGCAGAAGAGCAGTAAGGGCTAGGCAATGAGAATAAAGTGACTTGCCCAGGGTCACATAGCTAGGAAGTTTCCAAGGCCAGACTTGGAACTTAAAACCTCCGTCTCCAGGCCTGTCTCTCAATCTGTTGAGCCACCTTGCTGCCCCCAGATCTGTCTGTTCTTTACAATTTCTAGTTTTAGAAAGAAGTTTGAGTAACTGAGGGATTAAGTGACTTGCTCAGGGTCACATGCTCAACATGTAGCAAAAGTTGTTTTCAAACTCACTTGTTTCTGATTTAGACATCAATTTAGATCCATTCTACTACATATGCTTCTCAAATATTTAATACTATATGTGAGAAAGCAGAAGCCCTTTCTAGGACCAGACAACTGACAACTGCTACTTAATTCTAACCAGCAAGAAGGCCTGAACTGATGAAAAGAAAGCAACTGGAATAATAGTAGAAACTAACCAAGTTGTCTTATAGCTCATGAGAACTTTGGAGAAAAATACTGCCTTTAGACTTCAAGAAAGCAGTTTTTTAAAAGTTCAAAAAAATGGACGATATAGTCTCAGGGCCTGAGATTCTGAAAGAGAATGTGGTTCAAGAGGATCAAGGGCTCTCAAAAATAAAATTCTAATGATACCCTCATGAATGATCCTAATAAAAAGGGAAAGGAGGAGGCATTTAGTGAGAAGGATGTAGCTTCACAGGGAACTCCTGATGTGCCCAGATTTGGAGCAGATACCTCCAAAAGACAGAAGCAGGCCAAGGAAGAATACCAAAGAGAGGAACAGACTCATGAGAAGAGGGTCATAAAGCCCAGACTGAGCTGAACCTTGCAGAATAGGCAAGGGAACAAAAAGGATTTTTGAAAAACTATTTCTGGAATCTGAGAAGGAATAGGGAAAGGACTGGCTGACTGGGAAGGGAGGATTGTATAATGTTAACAGACAACAGAGAAAACAGAATGACTCTACTATTACTTACTTCTCTCATTTCTGTCAAGGAGGATGAATAGTCAGGCTTGGAAGATTAGAATAAAAATGGATAAGAAAGAATCAAAGCCCAAGATGAGTGAGAAGGAAGAAAGTAGCTAGCTGCTCAAGAGTTCAAGTGTTTTGACTTTCAAAGGGTAATGAAAAACAGAACCAGAACTAGGGTGGGAAGATGAGGGCATTCCCCAGGGCAACAAAATTAGAGGGCACTAAAACATTTAAACTCTTTCAGCCCCATAGAAACAATAGAGCTCAGTCCCTAGTTAGTTAGGATAATTAGTTAATAACAGGAAGTTGCCAGAAGCTGCCAGGGTGAGCTTCTATAGTCTCCCACCATAAAACCTGCCCCCAAGCTTGGCACCTTCCCCAGTATCAGCCTTGTGCTTATGACCTGGGGTCTCTACCTCTCTTTTTCCATACTCTTTGCTCCTCTTCTCTTGCCTGATAGCTCTTTTTATGTCTCTTGCCTCAAGAATGTTTTGGTAGTAGTTGCCCCAGGCACAAAATGTCCTAGTAGGTAGGTGATGATAAAAGTGCTTAAATTTATCATCATCAAATCAGTGACTAGAGCCTTGGGTTTGGAGTCAGAAAGACCTGAGTTCAGTTCTTGCCTCAGATACTTACTAGCCTAAGGTTGCTTGTATGACTCTGAGTCACTCATTTAATCTCTGTCTGCCTCAGTTTCCTACTTTGTAAAATGGAGATAATGACAGTACCTACTTCCCAGAGTTGTTTGAGGATCAAATAAAATAATTTCTGTAAAACACTTTGCAAACATGAATGCATAAAATTAAATTTATCTTAAACATTAAATTTAACATATATATAAATGCTAGTTTTCATTAGCTGCTATTACTATGTCTTTTTTTTTTTAAGAATCATGGACAACAAAGTACTAAGAGATTGGAGATGGACATGTATTGTGCCAGTTTTCAAAAAGTGAGGGAATGGTAGCTTCTAGAATCTGCAGAAGGATAAGATTAATAGCAAAATTTTAGAATGTGTTTTATAAGCACTTAGAGAAGCCCAGTTCACTAAGACTGAACAATTCATTCTGTACTAATCCAATTCCCTTTATCTACAGAGTTCTTCAGGGGAATGCCATGGACATAGTACAGTATATCTAGTTTCATCAATTTATTTCACAAAGTTTTTCATGGCCACATTGTGATTACAGAAATTACATTCATTACAGAAAACTGGAGCCATACATTTCTAACTATCTGAGCAACCAAAGAAAGCATGTTGATAAATGGATATATCTCAATTTGAGGTGTATGGGTTATGCAGGGAGAACTGGCACCTCTGGCATCTCCAGATGGGGCTTGTCAAGCTCTTTTCAGGATAGCTCATCCACCTTTACTGTCTACCTTTCACCCAACTCTCACTTGTGGCTCTAAGAAGCTGTAGCATGCACAGCAGTCACATCTTGGTAAAACCGTCTTGGCAAACAGGCTAAACCTGGTTGAGCATAAGTGACAAGCCTCAAACTTATTGGTGAGTTAGATGGATACCTATCTCAATCATGTGAAGACTTCTTGTGGAAAAGATGGATGAGAACAATTTGTTCCAAGGACCATGAAGGAGAGGGAAGCAGGTTCTGTGCAGTGTTAACAGCTTAGTCAGACATCAAAGATGCCAGGGTCATCTATTGCATCCCAGGCCATCACCAGTCATTCTGATTTTTGCTTTGCCACTTGACTTCAATGTCTCTTAAAGAGGGAGTGATGCTAATGACTTTGTACGACTCTGCCTTATTTAAATACAATTCAGAAATAAGTCAAGACATCATCCTATGATGTCCTGGGTCCTCTCCAAAAATGTTGGATGAACAATAATAATCTATCAGCTTATGGAACGACCTCCAGGAAGTGGTGCATAGTGAAAGGAGCAGAACCAGGAGAACATTGTACACAGAGACTGATACACTGTGGCACAATCGAATGTAATGGACTTCTCCATTAGTGGCAATGCAGTGATCCTGAACAACTTGGAGCGATCTATGAGGAAAACACTATCCACATCTAGAGGAAAAACAGTGGGAGCAGAAACACCGAAGGAAAACAACTGCTTGATTACATGGGTCAAGGGGGACATGATTGGGGATGTAGACTCTAAATGATCATCCTAATGCAAACATCAACAACATAGAAATAGGTTCTGATCAAGGATACATGCAAGGCCCAGTGGAATTGCGGTCAACTATGAGAAAGGATGGGGGAGGGGAGGGAAGGAAAGAATATGATTCTTGTAACCAAGGAATAATGTTCTAAATTGATTAAATAAAATAAAATAAATATTCTTTTTCCTAAAAAAACAAACAAACAAAAATCTATCAGTTTAAAGAGGTTTTTAGTGGTGTGCTACAGGGTTCCTTTATTGGTCCTTTTGTACTAAACAGTTTTTTAATCAAATACTTGGACAAAGACATGGTTTTATAATTGTCAAATTTGTGGATGTTAGAAAATTAGGATTGATAAAACATAATAATAATTACTAACATTTAAGTTGAGCTTGAAGGCTTACAAAGCATTTTATAAATGTCATCTCATTTGATTCCAATGATAACCATGGAAAGTAGATGATATCACTATCCCCATTTTACAAATAATGAAATTGAAACAGGCAGAAGTTAAATGACTTTACCAGGGTCATACAGCTATTAAGACTGACTTCAAGTCTACCCCTCAGTCCACTGCCAGAGCTGGATAACTAATACATTTGTGAGGAAATCAGAATACAAGAGAATTTCAGCAGGGTGGTTAAAATGTAACAAGTATAAATGTAAAGTCCTATTTTGGATTTAAAAAGCCAACTTTGCAAGTACAGGATGGGGAAGGTATAGATCCACAGCAACTCAAATTTAAAAATATATAGGAGTTTTAAATGACTATGATTTCTATTTCAGTCAACAACTTGACTCAGCTGCCAGTGAAACTCATCATAGATGATAGTTCCACTGTAATCTGATGTCAGAAATCGATCAGCAAGAGCATCATCATAAGAAGGTGATTACCATCATGAGGGACCTTAAAACCACGTCTGATGAATGGATCTAGGCAACAAGGCAAAGTCATAAGCATTTACTTGGCACTTTTTCTGTGTCAGTCACTGTGCCAAGTGCCAGGATAAATACAGGCAAAATGAAAGACAGGTTTCTCGACCTCAAGGAACTTGCACTCCTAGTGTGGGAAGACACATGAAAAGTGCTGAAAAGGAGGAAGGGTTCTGAATTGGGGCAGAGGAGAGTCAGGAGAGATATGAAGGTTGGCTGACCCCAGACCCAGCCCCCAAATGGGAACCCCAGGAAGTATTCATCAGTAGGAAAAAGGGGCCTCTAATGGTAGAGAGATGTTTCCAGGGTGGGGAAGCCTAGACACTGAGGGAAGTTCCCAAATGAGAAGGCTAATAAAGCATGGTAGCAAAGTCTAGAAAGGCAGAAGTAAAACTGAGAGGAATATGAATGAGGAAGAAGAGATGTTTTCCCTGGAAAAGAGATGTAGGGCGCTGGTCTTGCCAGTTCATCCTATGCGACTTCTGCCCATATGCAACATAGTAGAGCACTCTAGCTGTCCATCTGTTATTTCTTGCCCTCACCATGTGACCAGTCCATCTTCTCTTCTAATCACATAATTCCTATATTATAGTTACAGGTTGAATCCTGCTTACATCTATCATGTGTCATTCCATTGTCCTCTGTGATATTCATTCTTAATTTTTCAGAGGCAGCTGCATTCCATATAACATGTTCATGTCACAACAAGTCAATCAAATGTTAGTATTGAAAGGATGGGCCTTTACTTTCATAGGGAGTTATGGATCAGTAAAGACATTTTGTGATTTCTCAAAAACATCTAGACACTTTCCTCTTCCTCTTTAATGGACCCTAATCATTGTCCATCTGAACCATTTGGCTTAGATATACATAGTATTGAATAAGATCTATAGGGTGTCCATCTGAGCAAGAGACATTCTTCATCCACTTGGTTTATCCAATATGGATGGACAGGTTATATTCCTTTGAATGATTTTAGATGACTTCCAAGAAGGCTCAGCAATATCCCGGTACTCAGTGCAATAAACCATGTCACCTGCAAACAGAAACATCTAGAGAGCACCATCATTCATCAGGGAATCCTTCTTCAACCTGAACTCTACCTTGGATCTCCTCCATCACAGTAACAAATACCTTTGGTGAACACATACTTCTCTGTTAGGTCTTACCTGATTTCTATCATCAGGGAGTTGTTGAATAGGGTTATTCTCTGGCTATATTGTCTAAGGAATCATGAATGATCTTGATGAATAGTTGGGAGACATTTTGTTGTAAATGAGCCTGTACAGTGTTGCTTAGTTCTATTGAACCCAAATATCTTTTTCCCCCTAAATCAACTAAAAGATTAGCAAAGTAGGATTTTACATTTTCTACATTTTTTTAGTTATTTGTGCAATGGTACATAGTCCATTGTTGAAATATACTTTCAAAAGCCTAATTGTTGCCTAATACTATCTTTATCAAGGTTGCTCTATTTTTGTGTATACATGATTCTCACAAAGATAAAGGAATATAAATATACTGAATATAAATACGTGGAAGGTCTGATTATGAATTAGCTTGTCCATCAAAACCATTTGATAAAGAAATGATACACATAAAGAGTATTTTCTTGGATTTTCTTAAAACATTTTTACTTGGTATAGATCACAAACTAGTTACTAGTTACTAGGGGGAATAAAGCTTCTCTTTTACATGTGAGTTGCCTTATAGATAAACCTAAGCAAAACTCCATTTGGAGCAAATTGAGTTGAGAGAAAGTGGGAAGTAAGGATATGGCTATTATAATAATATTTTTGAGGAATCATGGGAAATTAAGTGACTAGAGACTTGAGGTGGACACATATTGCATTAACTTTCAAAAAGTGAGGAGAAGGTAGGTTCTAGAATTTACAAAAATGATAAAATTAACCACAAAAATTCTAGAATGTGCAGAGTTCAATGATGGTGGTATTTGGCTATTTGACTCTGTATGTGGGTATGTTTATGTGTTTAGTGGGGCTGGAGAGTGAGGGATTGCTCATTAACTTGAAGGTTGGTCTCATATGGATATAGTCATATTCCAAAGAGCCATGGGCCTTAGTTTCTTCATCTTTAAAAGAGGGAGTTAAATTAGATGGCCTCTGAAGTCCCTTCCCTTTGAAGATTTATATGACTTGGAGATGGTGGTTGCCTTGGGAAGTATGAAAACTCTCCCACCCTGGATAGGAAGCATGCCCCTTGACTTGAATATGGGTGTCCTGGCACAAAGCTCTGTTCATCTCTTGCTAGTTATAGCCCTGAATAGCCTCAACTTCTCCCATGTCCTCCCTCTCCCTACCATTTCCTTGCCACCTGGAAAAGTAAGGTCAAAGGAGATAGCCTATTGCTTTGCTATGTCCTGCTGTTGTCCATCAGGAGGATGGGAAAGCCTAAGTTCAGTGAGGAAGGTTGCAGGACCGAATCGGAATGTGTCTGGAGGTTGAGGGCAATGATCAGGGCAGGGCTGAGAACAGCAACTACTGTCTTCTTGCAGAAGCAGAAGCCAGAAAGGAGAAACACAAACACAACAGATGCTCCCAATGGGCTCAGTGGAAAAAAATGTGCTCTCCTTTGTACATATATATTCCAGTCTCCTTTCCAGTAGTTGTTGCTTCTCTTCCCATAATAATCGCTGATGTTGACTTTGGCCCTGGCGGCTGAACGAGGCATGTTCTAATGTTTCCGTGCTACATGGCCTTTGAGAGATTCCATTTCCAGAGGAGCTACTTTCCTGCAGATTGATACTCAGATAGGAAAGAGAAGTTATCTCATTCGTAGGTCTGCAAAACTACCTCATTAACTTGCAGCTTTTATTAGCATTGTTCTTAGCCAGCGGGTCACATACAGAATGAAAACTTTGCAGCACACTATCCAGAGAAACCAGCTTGAGGACTGGACCTAGCATAGTCCCTTGTATGGAGCAGGCATGGATTCACGGTTTGTTGAACTGATCACAGATCCTAAATTGGTGACCACAATAAAGTAACTCATAGGCTCTTTGATCTAAAGCTGGAATGGATTTCAGGTCATCTAGTTGAATACACCCTTATTTTACAGATGAGGAAATGAGGCTCAGAGTGGCTGCCCAAGGACACAGACTCTCATAGCCAGTGAGAACACAGCACATTGTTCTGTGTACCAGGCACCCTCGACCAAGATAATTTCAATGGGAGAGTCTGGACTTTTCTGCTATCAACATTTATCTTAGTGATGGCTGACACTTGGACCAGAGGACTTTAATGCACTTAGAGAATTAAAAGAGGCCAGGCAGAATAGAATAGCACAAACCAAGGCAGAGTGATAAAAGACTGAGGAGAGTAATCTCTCAAAATAATAAATGTAGCTGAGGGAAAAGTCTTTGCATTTGTCTGTCTTGGACTTTGATGTCATTTCAAACCTGAACAGCTGCAGACAGTGGAGCCTGGGAGAGCCTTAGATCAGGGCAAAGGGAATGTCAAGGAAACTGTATTTTTCTGTTCAAACTCAGTTCTGGGAATCAATGACATGCATCCTCACTTGAGTTATGATGGAAGTATCAGTAGCTATGACATCAGTTCCTGCTTTAATACAGGAAGTGGCCAAGGAGAGAGGGAGTCATTTGCAAAAGGAAAAGAAAAAAGAAAGCAACTAGTGAAGAAGTAGGGTAATAGGAACTTCATCTCTGCCCTTGAAATATCTCCTCTACCTTCAGAACTGTGTCTGGGGCAACACCCTGCCTCTTCATCCCTCTTCCCTCAGATCCCAGTGATGCCCCGGTTACAAAAATGTTTAACTTTTGCAAACACTACTCTTAAAATAGAATGTGATAAATCTTCACACCCCAGTGAGACTAAGAGATTCTGTCTTCCTTCCCAAGATAAACTCATGGAACTGATAGGAAGAAATCAGAAAGTAGCCAGGTGAGCAGGAATAAAGAATAACAACTAAACAGAACAACTTTCCCCTTCTTGTTTAAGCAACTGTGTGTTGTCAGTATCTGCCACTTTCTCATAGGGGCAAAAAGTCTCTCATAGGGTTTTTGTTTTTTAGTAAGGTCCTTGAAGGTCCATGAAGGTCCATGAAGCAGGAGAACTGCTTCATTTATACTTAAGAGAACTGGAGGAGAACCGGTCAGTATTTGCTTTTTTCCCATTATAGTCCTTGTGGATTTAAGTGTAAAGGATAATTACTTCAAGACACCATAATTTGTTTTTTACATTATAAATCAGTAGGACTCCATAGAATCATTTTTAAAATGTAGAATCCCAAATAATATGTTCTTTTATTACATAGCAGATGTTTCTTAATTCACTAGCACCATGCATTGGGGTATTAAGATTATGCCTTGGCATTTTATTATGAATAACATACTTGCTCCATCATTAAGTGGGCCATTAAAGACATAAACAAGCTTTTATGCCCTGGTTTTCAGCAGCTGCTGGTGGTCTACCAAGTGATAATCCAGCTTTCAGCAGATATTCTTCAGCTCCAAGAAGTAATGCATTTAATAGGGCAACCCTAGGTTGTTGGATGGCCCCATGAATCCCAACCTGGGAATATCTCGGCAGGAAAGAAGCCAAAGGGACTTTCCTTCTGGGAAGGCATTATGGCTTGTCTGAGGCTGAAGGAAATGGCCCCATGCCTCTTCCAACCACAGGACTTTTCTATGCTTAGGGCTAGATTCACTCCTAGGCCATGAATGGAAAAAAAAAAAATATATATATATATATATATATATATATATAGTGCATTTTTCCCTTCAAATTTAAAATTAAAGTACATGAAGTGCAGTGGGTGATGCATCCTTTTCCTTCCTAATTAATTGTATGGCAAGACACTTTTGCAAATCCTGTAACCTCTTGCTTTGAAGAGAATCAGATTTGATACTTCAAACAAAAAGGGAGGTGGAGGACAATACAGGTCACAGGCACCATTGGCTGTGACTCTAAGCGGATGTGACCTCTACATGACAATGTTCCCAAGGTGTACAGGGAGGAGATTCATGTCTTATAAATAGGATGGATGCCAGGTCAACCTTCCCCCCAGTCCACCCTCCCCCCCAACCCTCACTTTGGACTTCCTAAGGAAAACAATTCCAGACAGCTGAGCAAGAGAGTTATGGAGAGTGCTGAGATAGGAAATATCTCAGGTCCTGATATATTAGAGTTGGCTCTTGGTTTTCTTGTTTCCTGAGCTAAAGGTAGCCCCGAAGGGTGCTAAACTTTACAGTGCTAATGTACACAACAACATCCTCATACAAGCAGATGTTAAAAGGGGGGGGGGGTGGGGTAGAGAAGAAAAGAAAGGAAACAAAGCTGAAGGAAATTTGCATTAAGCCTATGTTGCTCTCACCCTGGGGACTCTTAGCAAACTGAACCAAAGGGGAGAATGTGGAACCAATTTTCAGGGCTGGCCAATTCCAAATTTATTAAACGATTCTGTCATCAGCAGGAGGAGGGAGAAAAAGTCACAATTTATGCAACAAATTAGGTAACCATGGACTGCTGTACAAATGATATTTCTTTTCCTTGGTAACTGGATAAACATTATTACAGTATTATACTCTGAAGGTGATGAGGAAATGGGCACTTGAGTGAACTATTTATTAAATATCCAAACCTAAATGCCAATCTAAAGAAAGTGTTCAGGAAGGCACGATGTTATTTTTCCTTTGAAGATGATTTATTCATGAATTTTCTTTTTCTTTTTTTTTTGAATATGACAATGATTCATTTTCTTACCAAGTCATATTTCATTTTGCAGTTGCATATATCCATTGTTCTGCATCTTGCCAAAAAGAGGGTGCAGAGGGAGAGGAGGGTGGGAAATTGGCAAAAATATAGTTTAGGAAGTAACTTTCCAGTCTAAGCCAGTGAAGGATCTGTACTGATCTGGTCCCGGTAGGAGGATAATTTAGTAGTCAGGTCACCCTGGTAATGTTTCAAGAACCTTTATGACCCATTGTTCTAGGGCTATGGCATGATCACCCAAATAGTCTTTTTTAAAATTCCCACCTGATTTTTTTGGGGGGTGGGGGGGCAATGGATGTCAAGTGACTTGCCCAGGGTCACACAGCTAGGAAGTATCTGAGACCGGATTTGAACCCAGGATATCCTCTCTCTAGGCCTAGTTCTCAATCCACTGAGCCACTCAGTCCTCCCCCCCACTTTTTTCCCCCCAACATGATTTTGAAGTAGATCCTGGATTTGTTTTCTTTTTCATTGATTCTAATTATTATTAGGGTATATATTTATACACACATAACATGATACCAAATATAAAGTCACACTGGTACAGCTAATGGTTTTATTTGGACATACTCATTTTGCTTGGCACATTTCCTTCAGGTAACACATTTACCTGCAATTTATGTAGGTCACAGATCTGGGTCTGCATGTACGCACACACACATGCATTTTTAACTGTGTCTGACAGAAAACTCTGCTGCCCGACTCACATTTTACATGATTCTGAATTAATATTAGCCTATTAAAAAAAGCTGTAATCAGTGTAACAAGAGGAAAAAACTTAGAACGATTTGCACAGCAAACACATTTCACGGTTGTTTTGGACAAATGCCCTCAGTGAATATGTTTAAAACTATGTACAACAGGAATATGTTATCACAAGTAACCATGTTTTAATAAACACTTCATCTTTTTTGTGTTTCATTCTGTTTCATCACAATAATAGAAATATAACTCCATATATCACTGTGAAACACATTTCCACATAAATGCTGATAAGCACAAAATATTTTTCATCATTTACATTTTAACTGTAATAATATATGGCAGGATTAAAACTGCATCCATCATGTGTCTAACTAACCTTGCTGTAATGAATTTTTAAATGTAATGGTTTCTGTCGCAAAGTAAAATCATACATAATGCCTGGTGACACTGTGTGCTGGTGGACGTGGGCATTTTACAATGTAAATGCGACTTCATTTTTAATTAGGTTTATAAACTTGCTGCCTTGCTTTCTATTAAAAAAAAAAGGAAAAAGGCCATGGGATACCAGATAGGTGGCATTGCCACTGAAACATTGTTCAAGGTATTCAAAACAACTTGTTCATAGGGAACATGGGAGTACACAGCATTCACACGTGTGTGTGCATGTGCGTGTGCATATGTGTGTTTGTGTGTGTGTGTGTAAAAGCAAGTCACCCTGCAGCAACAAAGGCTTGTGGCAATCACAATGACTAAAGCTTTTTAGGAAATCTGGAGGGACTCCTCCACTACCTGGGGCACTCTCTTTCTGGCAGTGTTAAGGATGAGGTTTAGGGCTGGGTGAACCCAACAAGAGGGGGGCCAAGGAGAGGGGGGAGGGGAATCAAGGACAAATAAATCTGGCCCCCTCCGCTGGTAATAACAAATAAGATGGCTCACCAGAGGAGAATCATTAAAAATAATTTGCGCAAGCTTTCTGTTCTGTGAGCTCCCTTTTTTTTTTTGATACAATATTTCCTTCCATGATTATCACTGCGGACATGTTTCTGCCATATGGATGGGAGCTGGGCTGGGAGTCTCCACAATACCTGAGTGGTTAATTAAGAGCTGTTGCTGGGCCACAAGAAGCAGGTTTGAAATCCCTCTTCACTCTCCGACAATGAGTAGCTTTTTTAGCAGCAGAAGTCACTAGGGACAGCCAGAAGCACAGGGTAATTATTTGAGATAACATACAGCTGAAGAGTGTGTGTATGGGGGGCTGAAGGGGGGGGTGCAGTTGAAAGGAGGGCAATGGTAGAGAAAAGTCTATAATAAAAAGGTCAACATCTCCTATTTTTCTGTACAGTGTCGACAGTCTGTAATGCCTTTTTAGAATGAATGACAACGGATTCTTTTTTTTTTTAAATGAATATCTTATTTTGTATTCAAACTTTGCAATTGTGAGTTCAGGCCTGCCAGTCCAATCTGAATAAGCTATACTTACTTTATCAGTGTATGCTGAGCTGACTTTGATTGCATTGTTGCAAAATAGCGGTAATTTTTCCATTAACCCATACAAACCCTCCCACAAGCTGGAGAACAAAGAAACAGCATAGGGATGAAAGCCCTGATTGCTGTGAGGAAAGCCAGGAGTTTCCTTAATGGCTATAAATGTAACTCCTCAAATCGTCTTCTTTGGGTGGCGGGGCTTATTCATTATGCAATTTCAAGCACAGGTTGAGGTCTCTTGGGATTGGATTCTCAATGGGAGCCGTTGACCCTCTCTGCCAAATTCCATTGTTTCCCCTGTGTCAGGAGGAAGACTCCACAGTGTCTAGGACGGTGGGCTTGCTAGAAACACAAACATCTTATAGAATGCTTTGCGCAGTTACCGTTTGCGTCCCTCGCTTACTCAGGACCAGAGCTCTTGCCTAGAGATCTGTGCAGGATTTCTAAAAGCCAAAAAGGGGAGAATGGAGAGTGGATCCATCTGGACCTCTGAGTGGGATTCAAAGTACAACTGCACCCCCAGATACTATTTCCCCCAGGGAAGGAGGAAGACAGGCAAGAAACCTGATTACTTCTTAATTGTGAAAATCAAAGAAACGAGTGCCCTAATTTACTATATTAGTCCATTGGAGCCCCACCTAAGGCTCTGGGGTGGAATTGGGAGCTTCCCTCTAGAGAGGGAAACTAAATGGAGCTAGGTGCGTGAGGGTTCTAAGCCTGTTGTTTTAATGACCAGAAAACCCCCAAAATGTGAGAGCTAGGAGATGCGCTTCTACTTCACCTGCAGGCTCTGTATCTATCAGACTGGTCTGAAATGTTGGCTGCGGAGGGCCATTCAACCCAGAGGTTACGTTTGATCAGAATCCCAAAGCCAACTTTCTGTCAGAAAAGTGGCTCTGGTCCTGCCTGGTGTTCTGGACTGGGGGTGAAGGGATGGAAGGATGGAGAAGGGTTTTCAGGCCTTCCAACGCTTGATGGTTCAGGAGCACCAAGAATGCCACTCTGACTGGGGGGTAGTTTAGCCCACAAAACGGTCTCAGCTTTGTTTAGGAACTGCCCAATATGTTAATTACCTTTTTTCTTTCTTTTTCTTTTTCTTTTTTTCTTTTTTTTTTTTGCTTCGGTGGCATTAGACTGTCAAACTGTACAACCGTCTTTAGAAAATAAAAGAGAACATCGAAAGCCCCTGTACCCTGATTCCATAATATCTATTCACTGACAATGCCTGAACTGTCAGATCAGAAGGAGCGTTCCTGGAATAAAGGTGGGCAGATGTGTGATAATGAGACAGAAGCATACAGATGCTAATATAACTGTTCAGCAGAGCAGGTCTGGCTTCGTTAGGCAGGGCCAGGTAGCAGCTGCAGACTGTCAAGTCGCTGGAATGCTGCTTTCTCTTGATTCTCATTTAAGATCCGCTTCGTACGCTGTCTGTCAGTGAACTTTTCCCTCGCAGGAGCCCGAACCCCTAGGTGATCAGTCACATTTCGACATAACTAGATGTCAAAAGAAGTTTAAGTCGTATGACGAACTGTGATGCGTTCCCTCTGCCTGCTGCCAGTCTCGGCCCTCCGAGGCGTCTTGTTAATGATCCACCTGGAAACTCAGGAGTATTTCCTGTGTTTTGTTTTCTTATTAAAACACTGGCTAAGTCTTTGTCAATATCCATGTCAGCAACTGTAAGCTCAAGACAATATTATCACAAGCATAATTTAATTTTAAATGGGGAGCCCAGACCTCCACTGACCAGACAGTGGGAGATTTGTGTTGAGCAAACAGGAGCTCCCTCCAAACAGACTACTTTGTTGCCCAGACTTGGTGTCATTAATTAGAATGGGATCCACTTCTGATTTAGGATCCCAGGAAGTTGGTTTCCTGACAATCAAGTGAAGCCGACATGATGGGACTCACTGGGGACCATTGCCAAGGGAAAGTGAGGAGGAAAGCTGGGATGATTGAGTAGATGAGGCCTGCATTCAGGCCAACAAAAGCCAGGAAACAGAAATAACCTGAGAATTGTCATTTCACATACCCAGGAAACCTTTGAACTGCAGTATGAACTTTATCAGCTCCTTCTCTGCCTCTGGGAGCTGTTTACTCACTCAAATGCTCTCTCTTGGGTGAGGAGCAGTGGGGGGCGTTTAATGATGTGGGTCTGGGGTGGAGGGCGTGCTTATGACTGTGTAACACATAGGGATGTGTCCAGTGAAGCCAGTGGTCACTGGTGGATCCTGGGATGTGGAGGCTTTCCGACTGTTTAATTGGTTTGGGCCAATTTGTTCTCTAAACATTTCCTTCATCTTTTCCCTCTTGTGTTTACATTTCCATGGAGGCAAATAAATGCGTTGTATCTCTTCTGCCAAGTATATTTTCTTAGAGGTTTTAATCCAAATTCTTTATGAAAGAGTTCCTTTCCCTTCTTTCCTCCCCTAGGCCCAACCCCCAACCCCATCAAATGCTGCCAACTTAAGTTAAAGCTCAATAGCTCATGAAATGCTTTTCTTTTCACATTCAAAGAATGATGGGCTGTGCTATTGGAACTTGATGCTATTTTGACATAATGAAGCTTTCTAAGAAATCTCACTTCTAATAATTCAGTACCAGAGGTCCAGGCAACCTTAGCCGAGGCCAGCTGTAGAAAGGTCAACATCTACTTATCCCTCCTCCTTTTCCAATGTCCCTACCTTCTTCTCTTTGCTGTCCTTTCCCATGCACATCCCTTGACCTCCTACCTTACATAGCCCTTCTCTCCTGTCCCAGCGTGCCCTGCTCATCTCCTCCTTTTCCACAGAGGAATGTAATTCTTTCTTAAATACTGCATAAACTGGTTTTTATTGACCAATACTCTTGATCATAAATTCTATTTTTGTTCTATTCAGATTCTAGTATTTGGAAGCCTGTAGCTCATTAGTGCATGCTCTTTACCCCTGGGGTTTTACATTTTTAAGTTGCTAGAATTCCTGTAAGAGGTCTTAATCTTACAATTGGTAATAACTTAGGGATCACATACGTAAAGTATAAGTTATTAAAAATGGTCCTTTCTTTCACTAGCCAATGATTTGCTACTCCTTGCAATCAGAGTAAGAGCTATTAAGCCAGGTGATGGAAACTGCTCATTTATTTCACTGTAGTAAAACACAAGTGATTATAATAGATTTCTTAACACAGATTGATCTCATCTCAAATGAAAGCACAGGCTGTGAAAAGACACTGTGGAAATGTAAGGAATTAAGTCAAAGGGTGTTGGGAGTGGGTCAACTCCATTGCTGCTGTGTAACAGAAGGGACAGAATATTGCAGGTGTCCGTGTGTCCCTCCATCACCTCTGCACCTCCTCTCCTCCAGCATGTCTACATCAATCACTAAGGATCTGGTACTTGCGCTGTATCCCTGGCACTATGCTAACCTCTAGGGAGGGATACAGGGATGGCAAGATGGTCCCTGCCCTCAAGGAGTTTATCATCTAGCCAGAAATACAGGGTGAGTTCCCTAGAAAGGCAGCCAGAAAGCTGAGGCAGGGCAGGCTATGACAGCTGCCAAATGAAGGCAGTGTGCTTCCTTTCACTCTGAGTGCTTGGAAACGGGGCTGAGCTTGTGCTACAGCAACCAAACTTTGTCTGAAAATTATCTAAGGACCACCTAATGTGTGCCAGTGCTGTACATGTCAGACGTGTCAGCATCTCCCAGAAATGACTCACTGACATAAACAGTAAGGGAGAAATATTACAATTACTGAAGGCAGCACGCAAGGCCCACATACATTTTCATGAGGGGTGTCTGTGAATGGCAGAAGGAACTCAGGCAGGCAGGCAGGCAGTTCGCTGCCAATGAAGCTGGCCAAAGAATGCCCCCCCCCCTTCCAAAAAAAACCTCCCCCCTACTCCAAAAACAATTAAAATAAGTAAAATGAATTAAGAGAGCCCTTCTCAGTTAAAGCACGGTCAGAGGTCAGGAACAGTAGTATTTGGATTTATGAAAATCCTGCGGCTGCCAAGCTACAGAAATTGTGTGCAACAAGGGACCCATTCAAGTAGTAACCCAAACAGCTTTCTAAAATTGAAGGCAATAGATGTAATTTTTAATTTCTAGGAGGCGGTTTTCATCAGCAGGTTCTTTCAGCTCCTTGAATCTAGAAGAAAAGTTCCTTTCCACCAAAGGCTTTAGCATTTTTTGCTTTTAAGAGAAAACAATGGGAAGACAGAGCAGAGACCCAAGGTAGCAAATGGGAACGCCTCTAGCACAGAAGCCATGTCCCACCCGGTATGGGAGGTAAGTAATGAGCAGGCTGTATGTCCATCACCCAGGCTTTCCCAAGGACTACATTATAAGTGGCCAAGAGAGTATAACGGGAATATTAAAGGCATTATTATCAGCATGAGAAGAGATAGCATCGTCACCTGTGCCTCTCAGGCCTGGTGTTCTCCACTCCAGCAAAGGCATAAGAAATTCAATAGCGACTCTTGATCGGAGTAGAAGAATGAATTCTGCTGCTCACGTCCCCCCTTCTCCCCCACCTCCCAAATTCCCCAAAGCACTCAAGAGTGTGTACTCTCTTGCCCATTACATGCACAAACTCCATCAGAAAGCATTTGTCTACACCCTCTTTATTCACTTTCAAAGGGTTAAACAGCCTATTTACTGGGCTGTCAGCAATCTGAAGCCCAAATCGTAAAAAGAAAAAAAAAAGAGAAAAAGAAAAGAAAAGAAAAAAGAAAAAGGAAAAAAAAAGTCTGGTCTAGTTTTGTTCAGCCTGGAGACTTGTCTTCTTGGCCTGTTCTTGTTACCATCATGTAATATCCATGACAATCGTGTTGTGCTTTTTTTTTTAGTGGGCTCTGTGGTGCTAAATCTGAGGGGCCATTTTAAGCCAGTAAAGGGCTTTATTTATGTGGATTTGAAAGAGTCTCGTGAAGGCCCTTGCCCACGAAATCCTCTTCAGCAGGTCATTGCCGTTTCAAAAGGATTGAAATGCAGAGGCAGCGATCAGTACTTCCATCACGTTCTAATAGACTGACATGAGCATTTGTGCCTGAAAGACAGGGGGAGAAAGTGATGCAGATTTGCCCTAAATTGGACTGACGCACAAAGCAGTGAGTCCAATTGACTGACGAGGTAACCCCTCACACCCTCTTTTACACTTCTAACCAGTGCCGCACAAAGAGAGAGCCGTGGGAAGCTGCCCAGGAGCTGAGCGGATCCATTTTCATGGACCATATGGAAATTTTGTTTTGTGTACAGAGAAAGTGTCTGATAACAGTGACCTTAACTGCCATATGTGTACGCTGAATAGCAAGCAGAGCAAACCACTCAGCTCTCTGACCCTTAACATATGGACATCTCCACCAAAGGGAGACCTTTCACAGCCCAGCCACTTCCACTGCCATCTCATTGGTAACCCGGGGGGGATTTCATTAGATTTGTTAATGAATTGCTCTATTGACTTATATCTGAGCTTGCCTCATTAGAGGAGAAGAACACAATTTTTATCTATGTTTTCATGAAGGGAACCAGAATGCTCCGCCTTTGTCGGGAGGTGGGTAATCTGCAGAGGCTGTCACAGGTTTTGAACTAATTCATTGTGTCAGTTTAAGAAGGCCCTTCAGGGCTCATTGATGCTCAAGCCCCACTCCAAGCCTCTTCAAATCAATGTTTTCCTTGTGAACGGGATGTTTCTTAGGCCCCTGCTTGGTTTACAAATAGCTGAACATGAGGTTGCCGGGGTGCAGCCTAGCTTTAGGGTGCCAGAAACAAGCAGATTCAGTGAGCTCCCATAGCACCACCTGTCACAAAATGGGTTTTCCAGGCGGCAACAAGCTTTGTACAGCTTTGCCCCATTCACCTCCCCCACCCACCATCACTCAAGTCCCATTCCTTTATAAACTGCCCTTGGAGTGTTCTGTTCCACTGCTGGATCCCCACGCAACCCTCCTCAGCAAAAACATTGGGGCGGGGGTGTGGTGGGACTCTATGAAGCCCTGTCCACATCCCTATTTCAAATCTTGTTGGGAATCCTTCATTTCTTTGGGATTCTCCATGTTGGAATTACATGATTTTCAAGGAATAAGAGCTATCAATTAACATATTATTAAGGGTAAACCAATAAAGAGCACATTATGTCTAATAGCTAGTGTGGAATCACAAGGAATTAGCAAAATGAGATTCAATAAAATGGAAACCATAAAGATAAGCTTCTGAAGATTGGATCTGGCTTTTTGAGCTTAAGGCTCCAATAAACAAATGAAAGGCATAGGCCAAAGTGATTCCTAACTACTTTCTCTTCTCCCAAGCAAAGGAAGCCATGAGAGAGAAAGAGAGAGAGAGAGAGAGAGAGAGAGAGAGAGAGAGAGAGAGAGAGAGAGAGAGAGAGAGAGAGAGAGAGAGAGAGAGATAGACCTTTCAGAGTTGGCCATGGGAAAGCGATGGAAAGTAGAATGCAAGCATTATGATTTGGACATTGGCTCTTTCCATGGAGAACAAAATCCAGACAAGTGTTTAGAACAGATGAGAACTTGGCCTGAAATCCTCCATGGGCTGCACAAACTTCCCATAATTCTATGCACCAGAAACTCTCCACATCTGGCCATTGACAGCTTTGGCATTTTCTCCCCATAACAAGAGTCACACATGTGGGAAAACCTGGCCTGTCAGAATTAGAGAGGAAATCTGGGCATCTGATAGGTCATCTTGCAGTGTCTTTGTGTAAGAATGAATAGCCCAGTCTCTGTGAATAAGAATGGTAGGTGTGAATGGTCCAGTGGATAGAGGGCTGGACCTGGAATCAGGAAGAGTGGAGTTCAAATCTGAGAGCAGACACTTACTTACATGATCTTGGACAACTCATTTTACCTCTTTTTGTCTCAATGTCCTCATCTATAAAACTGGAAATAATAATAGCACCTATCTCCCAGGATTATCATGAGGATCAAATGAGATAATAATTGTAAAGCACTAAGCATAGTGCCTGGCACATAGGAAGCACTATATAAATGTTAGCTATTACTGCTACTATTAATATTATATACACCCATTGAACATCCTAAGCTGGTTTTCCAGAAATGAAATTCTGTATAATTATAATGACCAAACTTGTTCCAGAAGAAGAGATGAGGAAACTCTCTTCCCTCTCCATACTAGAGAATGATTGATTAGTTTTGCTGAATTAACTTCTCTACCCCCTTCTTATTCCTTTCTCTTCTTTTGTTATATGGGATGATAGATGGATAAGTAAAAAAGAAGGCAGGGTTTATTCAGAAATGAAGATGATGCAAAAGTAAAAGATACCTATACAAATGAAAATAAAATAAATATAACTTCCAGGTAGCAAAATAGTTTTTTCCTGTTTAATTCCTATACTTTCATAGGTAGTACTATAAACATATATATATATATATATATATATATATATATATATATCATTAGAGCCAGAAGGAGTCAATAGCCCAGCCTCTTCATTTTAACAGATGAGGTAACTGAGGCTCAGTGGATAAGAGACTTGAACAAGATCACATACACATAAAATGATGCACCTATTATTCCCATAAGGAAAGCTATAGGGATGATTACCCAAATAAAATCATCTCAGGGATGGGGGAGGGAAGAGAAAGAGCAAGAGAGAGAGGATCAGAAGAAGGGAGAGAATTTGAAACTAATTATATTTAGTGATCAATTGGGGAGACTAGTCTCCCAATCATCATCAGGGAGGATTGTGAACTTTAGATTACTCCACCCTACTTAGTCTAACAAAATCAGGAATGTCTACACCCATACTTAAGGATTAAGTATTTTAGAGCATGGCCTATGACAGACATGTGCTAGCAAATAACAAATCAGAAACAACTGACACACCCCTGAGCTGTCCTAAGTCAAGCCTAAGATATCATTGGTACATGTGAGACACAGTGATGTAAAACTGTCTATATATTTCGCGTCACTTCCTCTCTCTTGCCTCTTGGATGGCAGAGAAGTGGCTTGTGGCAGCTGGCTGAGCGTGTCGGCATCTTGGCATGGCGGCTGCTTTTGTCTGGTTTTTAGTGGTGAGTTTTCCTTGATACCATACTGGAGGAAGCCTAGTAACCTAGTTTGGTGAGGCATCTTCTTTGAGATCTCTTGGAGTTTTAGGCTGATACTTTCTCTTTTCCCTTCCAAACACTATCTATTCAGAAGCCTCTAATCTTCTTCAGAAACCTTGTGGTGGAGGATTTTGAACTCCTCCTGGCACAGGCCAGGTGGGAGAAATCCTATACCCTCTCCCTCTCTCTTCTCCTTGATTTCTTTCCTATATATTGATTAAACCACCATATATTTCCAAACTGACTTGGGTATTTTTATTTGGGATATCCCCTGGTGGCCAAAAATTAAATTTATATTAGGTCACGACCCTAAATTATCCTTATAGAACTTAAAAACAGTGAATGTTAAAAATTATTTTTACACATAATGGGGGAAAATAAAACATTTTACAATTGAAAAAAAGAAAGCTGCAGTGAGTTCTCTTTGTGTCGAAAGAGACAGAGAAGCAAAGAACAAGTTGTAAATATTGCATATTGAGGGATAGGCAGGGCATATCAAAGCCTGAAGAAAGGTAAAGATGCAACTTTTGAGAAAAGTATTTAACCTGAATAAAAATTGAGCTGTTGCTGCACATAAGGGACAGGCATGGTATGGAAGTCCTGTGGGGCTTGCTGCCATCATCAGCTGGGGGCAGAACCACAAAGTAGAAATTAGCAACACTCTTCTTATGATTTCATGAAACCACTGCTAAGTTATTTGTCTGAACTTGCTCTACTACTCAAGAAGATGGGGGAATGAATGTGTGCCAGTACACTTAGATCATGATCTTTAAGACTAAAAGGATGAGACAGATATGGTATTAGGCCACAACTAATGGACAACCTTGTGTAATTGCTATCTTCACAGCTTTAAACATCCAGAGAAAGGAACCCTGCTCACTGAGGGGATCTCTCTGTAGGATTTATAGAGGGACATGCATGTATGAGGAAAATATAGCATGAGAGGTTAGAGGGCATACTCATATTGATGAGATCATAGATTCATCAAAATATTAAAGGATAGATTGAATTATACCATTTTCCACTTTATTTCTTTTTCTTTTTTTTTAACCCACCCACTTGCCCCCTCCACTTTATTTCTTTCATGACATTTTCCTTGTATGTGATGTTTCTTCTTTCATAACATCATGAATATGGAAATATGTATTATATAATAACACATATATAATTATCAAATTATTTGCCGTCTTGGAGAAGGGAAGAGGAACAGAAGGAGAGAATCTGAGTTGCAAAGTGTCAGAAAACAAATGTTAAAAGTTGTTTCTACATGGGAGTAGCTAGATGGCTTATTGGATAGGGAGCCAGGCCCAGAGATGGAAGGTCCTGAGTTCAAATTTGACCTCAGGCACTGCCTAGTTGTGTGGCCCTGGCAAGTCACTTAATCCTCATTGCCTAACCCTCACAACAATTTTGCCTTAGAACTAATACACAGTATTGATTCTAAGAAGGAAGGCAAGGGTTTTTAAATTGTTTCTATATGTACCAGGAAAGAAATACAATAAAATATTATTAGAAAAAATATTAAAGTTACAAGTATCTTTATTTTTATTCCCACTTGCCCAGATAGGTTAGGTCCCCAGAGCTCTGCTGGCTATATCTCCTACTCAGAGTTATAGGACTACTCCTGAGGAATTGAGATGATTTTTCTCTAATGCTGACAGCCCATTCTTTTATGTTGTCCCACATTTTAAATACCAATGATTAGTGTTTCCATATCATTTATCAATTCATATCCATTAGCTTTTATAAAGGGATACTTACTATGAAACTATAGAAAGAAAAGAATTTACAAGGCACTTCCCTCCATTATTTGAGGGTAACATTCCCTCTACCACTATGGTCCCTAGGGAGAGTGGGTTCAAGTTTAAAGCAGTTTCTACAAAGCATTTTCCCACAACAAGTTCACTTTCGAATACAGCACACTGGAAGAGTCTATCTCAGCTACTACTGAGCTGAGTCCAGCATGTAATTCTTCAGGACTTCCATTGGTCACCTCACCTGGACTTGGCCCTTGGTAAATCCTTGCATGATGTCCACTCCCAGACTTCTGGTGCTTATTTTTCCAACCCTTTAAAGCTCACAAGATTCCATGGCACACCTAAAAATTGGAGAGAACAAAGGCGAAGAGGCAAAGAGTAAAGGCCCTTATTTATGGGTAACATGTAGACTGTAGCTAGGAAAGGCTGGAGGCCTCCCCATCTGTAGGTTGTTGGCATCTCTCTCTCTCTCATTCTCTCTCTCTCATCAGAATGTAACCAGGTGGAAAAGTGCAGGAAGTGCAAGAGACTCACTTTGTCCAGTTGGTATCTTTGGAATGTACTTCAGTCCAACTCAGAAGCTAATTAAAAGCTTTGTCTCTTCATCAATATATTATATGACTGGGACTAATGACAAAACATCTGTGCCTACACTGAAGCAGGGAGTGGACCTTTCCGTTGCATGTTGTTACACCTTTCTGGAATAATCTTCCTTAGTCTCTTCCAAATGAAGCAGAGAGGATAAATGTGCGCGTACTCTGGAGATGGGGGTCCCCTTATAGAAGCAAAACTATTCCCAGGAAGGGTGTTTTTAGCCCATTATATCAAAAAGAATGGAAACTCCAACTCCCCAAATAATTTGTGGAAACCAAACAAAAGTCCAGTATGGGTTAGTAGGGAGGAAAGATGCAGTAGAATTGAATTCCCAAATCATCAACTGCTTTTCTTTGGCTTCAAAGTGTTAGATTGGAGACCAACTAGTCTCAGGACTCAGAGGGGAGGGTAGATTTTTCTAGGACTTAAACTCTTATAAGCAAAAGACATCTTAAAGATCATTTAACCATATCTTTTCATTTTGATATATAGGAAAATTGAGGCCTGGATAGTTGAAGGCCCCGTGTAGGGATCTCTCATACTTGACTAACCTAATGACATTGGTGGAATATTAAAAAGTCTGTGTCAGAAGAGAACACTCAGACGTTAGGAATGCTAAATGAATAATACCCAGACCTAAATTAATAGTTTATTTGGAATGAAGGACCCTATTTTCGATTAGGGGAATTCTCTAGACCTCTTTTTTGCCACTGGACTTTTTCTAGCTCTGGAGCAATGCCCTAATATACAACTACCAGGAGTTTTTGTTGAATGTAAGCTCCTTGAGGACATAGGTTGTTTAGGGGCTCTTTTTGCATCCTTAGCACCTAGGCTATACCTTTAGGGTACAAAATACTTAATACATGCTTGTTGAATGAAAGAGGGATATTCTTAATTTTCCATAAGGCACTCATTTGGCAAAGTAGAATATATGGTCATTTTTGTTGTTGTTGTCTTAATTAATTAATTTTAAAATGCTTTATTTTTAAAAATATTTTTCCATGTTTACATGATTCTTTCCCTCCCCTTTTCCCTCTCCCCTCCCAGAACCAATGAGCAAATCCATTGGGTTATACAAATGTTATCACTTGATACCCATTTTCATTTTATTCATTTTTGCAATAGAGAAATCTTTTAAAACCCCAGCTCCTATACCCATATAAACGAGTGATAAGTCATATGTTTTTCTACTCCTACAGTTCTTTCTCTGGATGTGAATAGGGTTCTTTCTCCTAAGTCCTCAGATTTGTCCTGGATCATTGCATTGCTCTTAGTAGCAAAGGTCAGTTATATTTGATCGTTCCACAATATTGTAGTCACTGTGTATGACATTCTCCTGGTTCTGCTTATTTCACTCTGCATCAGTTCATATATATCTTTACAATTCTTCTAGAAATCAGGTAGTTCATCATTCCTTATAGCACATCATAAACCTATGGGGTCGTTTTTTTTTTTTAAGAATCAAGAAATATTTATTTATTTGTTTGTTTGTTTGAAGTTATATTTAATTAATTTAGAATATTTTTCCCTGGTTATAAGTTTCATGTTTTTCCCCTCCCCTCTCCAAACCCCTTCCATAGCTCACATGCAATTTTTCTGGGTTTTACATGTGTCATTGATCAAGCCCCATTTCCATACCATTGATGTTTGTACTAGGGTGATCATTTAGAGTCTACATCCCCAATCATATCCCCATTGACCTATGGGGTAATTTTTAAATGACAACTTGAACCAGAAATTTTGTGCATAGAGCATGGCTCATGGGGGAAAATCCACTATGAGGATTAAATAAAACCATTGCTAGATGGACTATCTCACTATTTCTTCAGTTATGATGTGGTACAAAAGGAGCAGCTGTGGCCTGTAGTCTTTGCTGGTCAGAGGCCTGGGTTATCAGTTTATCAGGGCCTTCAAAATGATCCTGGTAAACTCTTGCCTTGGGCGCCAGAGCTTTTTTTCTTACTAATGTTTAAATCAAAATGCTATCTCATCCCAGCTCAAAGTGGCATAATGGATAAAATGCTGGGTTAGGAATCAGGAGGATCTGAGTTTGAGTCCTGTCTCAGACACAACCTATGTGATCCTGGGCAAATCATTTGACTTCTTTTTTGCCTCAGTTTCCTCCTCTATAAAATGGGGATAATAAAAGCATCCACACTTATAAGGTGTAGTAAATTCTATGTAAAATATTTTGCAAACATTAATGTCTATTTTAAAATTGATTTTTATTAGCCACTCAAGTAGCCTGAAGTTTTAAGATTAGCCCCACTCAAACCCCTAATTACCTTTCTCTTATTTGATAGTGATTCCTCTAAATTCTACTGTAATATCTAAGCAATCATTCTCTCTTTCTCTTCACATTGTTAAGGATTTACTCTCTGAATCACAGGAGTGTATTTTTAGGATTTATTTATAGGAGGTAAGAGTAGCATGTAGATGATTGGTTATTTGCATGGTAGTTAAGCTTGTTAGCTCATCTACTTTTTCAGTGAAATCTTCCTAGGCCTAGTTTCACTTCTGAACCTTCTGGCTTAGAGATCAGACCTTGTTCCCATTTGGCCTTCTTTTTTCCCCAACACCTTCCAAAAAAAAGAATGGTACCTTTCTATAGCATTATAGTATAGTATCATTACTATAGAGTAAATCTTTTAAAGCTAAGTATGTAATTTATTTATTGCGTGATTGTTTTGGACATCGACCAAGAAAAGGTTTTATTTCTTGTAACATCTATTAAAATAAATGACTCATAATTGTTTTTTAGGCTAATTGAATACATATACTACCCCCTGCTTTCACAAGAAACAGTATTACATAGTTTTTTAAGAGTACTTTACTAAAGTTATTTACTAAATAAAATTATTTTTATTTAACACACAATATAAGACTTGGAGAGTTTCACACAGTACTTTGCCTGTGAAATATCCTCTTTCTGTCCCAATCAGTCTGTTGGGTCTCCATTTGCCCAGATAACACATTTTTAGCCTGAGAATATTTCTCAATGGAAGAATTCCATAGTTAGTACTTACATTTCCTAGGGAAAAGTCAGAATGTAAATCTCTAGGAAATGATTCTTAAGTGATGTATCATAAAACTTCATAGGATTTAAGGACATTAGCAATTTGCTGAAAACTTCTGGTCTTGTAGTTTCTCCCAAACTTTTAGGTTACTTTTAAAATTCATTTCCATGAAGAGATTTCAATTTCATGCAGCTCATTCTTCAAAATTCTTTTCTTTCATCACATGCCTTATTTGAGGGCTACAAATATCCTCTCCTCTTTATTATCTTCATTGATTCTTTGAAATTTATTTTTCATATAAAGTAAACCTGTTTGCCTTGAAAAAAATATTTCAGTAAACCTAGTTTAATGGCAATAATGGTAAGAAAACTTCAAGACTAACCAATGGTTGACTGGCTATCTATTTCTTTTCTGGAATAAAATCTTTCCTTTGGAGACATTAAAAAAAGTCTGTTACTAGGCCTAGTGGCTTGTGTCTACAGTACCTGCTTCCAGAAAGCCTGAGACTGGTAGATCATTTGAGTTTGGGAGTTCTGAGCTATAAAAAATATAAAACCAGTTGGGTGTCCACACTAAGTATGATGCTAATATGGTGAGCCAAAACCAAGCAGAAAAAATGAAGCAGCATGCTGATCATTATTGTGATTAGGCCTAAAAGTGGACTCTTTATTTCCTCTCACTTGGGTGAGATAGGAATACAAATCTCAAAAGTTTTTTTAATGTATTTTTTAATCTATCTTTTGTTCCATTCATACATAAATCAATGGTAAATATTTGATATTTCCAAGCTGTAATCCTAATAGAAGAGAATTCATTTTCAGATCCAATAGCTATACCTCAAATCATACTTAATTCTTTCTTCTCATGGTGTTTTATGTTATTATAAATATGCTTCCTTTATATGTACAACACATGCTAAGGATGCTTATGGGTACTGATTTTTGTTATGGAACGGAGCAAGTCATGTCAAGTCAATACACATTTAAATGTCTACTGTGTACTAAGCTCAGCTTTCATCTTCAGTTCTGAGAATTCTGGAGAAAAGAGTCATTCATTTGAATTGTACTGTTGTCTAAGAGCTCAGAGAATCTGAATCTTTGCAATATATTAAATGGCTTTATTGAGAAAATAATTGATACACTTTTGACATTTGTGAAAGAATGAATGAATACACATTTGGGTGCTTTATTTTTATTTTTATTTATATATTTTTCCAATTATATGTTGAAACAATTTTTAATAATTGTTCTCTGATATTTTGTGATTCAGAGTCTCTTCTTCCTTCCTACCTCCCTGAGGTGATAAATAGGTCAATATAGGTTATTTTAGGGCTGTCAAGCAATACAATATTTCCACATTCCTCATGCCATGAATGAAGACACAAAGCTCACATACAATTAAAAAAAAACTTATGAAGGAAATAAAATGAAAAATGGAATGCTTTGATTGGCAATCAGACTCCAACTGTTCCTTCTATGGCTGCAGGGAGCATTTTTCATCATGAATTCCTTGGGATTATCTTGGAACCTTGCTTTGTTGATAATAGTTTAGTCCTTCACAGCTGATCACCATGCAATATTTCTATTACAGTGCTCTCCTAGTTTTTCTCACTTCTCTTTGCATCAGTTTATTTAACTCTTTCCATGTTTTTCTGAACCTATTCTGTTCATCATTTGTCAGAGTACAAGAGCATTTCGTTATAGTCATATATTGAGTGTCTTCTTATTAGGAGATGCCATCCTTTTAGGCTACAAGCAAACAGTTTAGTTTTATTTTTCAATAAATTAAGATCATGAGTTGACAAATGCCTACTATTTGCCAAGCACTGTACTAAACTCCAAACATTCAAAGAAAGATCAAGTCCCTGCTTGCAAGGAGCTCACAATCCATCATAGCAGGCAACATGCAAATAACTATATCTAAACAAAATATATACAGGAAAAATGGAAAAGAATCAATAGAGGGAAGGCACTAGGATTTTGGGAGATTTGGAAAGCCTTCGTGTATAGAAGGTGGTATTTTAGCTGTGGCTTGAAGGACATCAGGGAAGCCAGGAGGTAGAGATGAGGTAAGAAGAGCATCCCAAACTTGAGGCGCGGTCAGTAAAAATGACTGAAGCTGGGAGATTGAGTGTCTTGTGCAAAGAACAGAAAAAAAGGCCAGTGTCATTGGATCAAAGAATATGCAGTAGGATATAAGATATAAGAAGACTGAAAGGAGCAGGGCAGGTTTTGAATTTAAGATGATTTTGGTTTTGATCCTGGAGGTAATAGGGAGCCCCTGGAGCTTATTGGGAGAAGGGAAGAGATAGGTAGTCAGATTTGCACTTAGGAAAGCCACTTTGCCAGCTCAGTGGAAGATGGACTAGAATGGGGAGAGACTTATGGCAGATTGACCAACCAGCAGGCTACCATAATAGTTCAGGTATGAGGTGATGGTCTGCACCAGAGTGGTGGCAAGCTCAGAGGAGAGGAGATGTGCACAATGTTATTTAGCTTTGCGTGAGATATTAAATGAGGTTGGGGATAAAAAGGTTACTTCAAATAAGAAATCACCACATTGCTAGTCTCTCCTGTTGTCATGCTGAGACTTAAAATTTCATTCTGAAGCATCGGGATTTATATTCGTCCAGATAACAGGTTTCTGGTGGTTTTTAGTTTCGATTAGTATTTTACTGTATAAAACAGGTCATATGAGTAATGGGATATTTGGCTATTATATAGTATGTTTAGATATAGAGGTGATCTTTAATATGACTGTTTTAAAAATCCTACTTAGTCAAGTAGGTTTATTGTTTGTGTTTTCCACATATTCAGAGTTTCAAATATCATCTGACAAGACAGAGTGGTATAGTGGATGAACTTTAGGTCCAAAAGACCTGAGTTCAAACACTGGCTCTGACATTTAGCATCTGTGTGACCTTGGGCAGGTCACTTAATTTTCCTGGAATCCAGTTTCCACATCTGGAATAATGAGAAGGTTGAACTAGATGATCTCTATCTGTAAATTCATGATACCACGATCCATATATTTAACCAATTAATATCTAATCCAAGTGATTCAACACTAGTGAGTAGCCCACACCTTACCTCGGTCTCCTTTTTTGCAACCAAAATAGAATGTAAATGCTTTCTTAATCAGAAAAATAAAATTTCATCTCTGAGTTTTCAAAGCTCATCACATACATGCCAAAAACAATACACAAGGCAGGCTGAGAATGTAAATAATGTACATCATTAGCTGCAACATTCTAAACGCTTGAGAAAATAGGATTAAGGATAATGATATATACCCAGTGACCCCCAAAACACAACTGACAAAACAGTCTGTTGCATATTTAGAGTTTCACTGCACGACTCAATATCTGTGAAGGTGTCCCAACTTGCCCCAACCCATAGCTCATGAGTTGTGTCTACCCACAACATGGAAAAATAAGGCAAGTAGTAATTTCTCACAATGTTGCAACCCTTGACAGCCCCCAAAGCTAATGTGATCTTGAGCTGCCATCTTGGGTTGCTCTGAGAGGAGCAATAGTCCCTCTGTATTCTACTGTGGTAGAACTGCTTCTGGGGCGCTGTGTTCATTTCTGGGGGTCACAGCTTAAGGAGGGCATGGATCACGAGAAAGCATTCAAAGAAAGACAAACAACAGTGAAGGGTTTTGATTTGGGGTCATAAAAGCAGTTGAAAGAATGGGAAATATTTAGCCTGAAGAAGTGAGCATAGATTCCTTTCTGTACTTTTAAGCATTTGAAGGACTGCCATATGAAGAAGGAGCTTGTGAACATTTAGGTTTGAGGTCAAGAAAAACTACCTGACAATTAAGAGCTTTCAGGGGGACAGCTAAGTGGCTCAGTCGATTAAGAGCCAGACCTGAGGATGGGAGGTCCTGGGTTCAAATGTGTCTGTGTGATCCTGGCCAAGTCCCTTAACCCCTAATGCCAAGCCCTTACCACTCTTTTGCCATGGAACCAATACATAATATTGATTCTTAGATGGAAGGTGAGGGTTTAAAAAAAAAAAAAGCTATCTAAAGATGGAATGGTTTGCTTCCGACTTCACTAGAAAGCCTGTTCAAAATGAACTGTTTCAACCAGGTTAGTCAATTAGCAACTATTTTAGTGTGTGCCCCTTTTCACTGTGCCCTTTTCTTCCACATTATTTTGTACTTTTAAATATATATTTTATCCAGTATATGCTTATTTCTGAACATTTTCTTCTGAACTTAGCACAGTGCCTGGAATACAATAGGAGCTTAATAAATACTGCTTTATTGATTGGTTTGATGTATGTGTGTGTGTGTGTTGTTTTGTGTTTGTGATGTATTTTTACACTTTCTCCTGTGCTAATGATCTTCAGGGTTATAATCGCCTTCTCTCTGGATACCACAGGCGATCATCTATGTCACCATGGTGGCAGATTTGAGCCTGATTGTCTTTTGCTTCAATCCTATCCACTCTTATCACATCCTCCGTATACTTTCCTATCCTGTCTCACAATACGCCCCACAAGTTCTTTCAGGAAGTCAAGGAACTCTTACTTCAGAATAGTAACAGACACACCCCACTTGTAATAACTAAGTGCAAGCTGGCAGACAATAGAATAACTATAATAGGAGGTTAATTCTTTTTCAACAAATTTGACACAATCTAATGGGAACTTCCTTTCCCCTTTGCTCCCCTTGGATCCAGTCTCTCCTGCCTCTCTCTGTGTCGGTTTCTGATTCTGTCTGTCTCTCTCCCTCTTCTCTGTCTCTATGTCACCCTTTGCCTCAATTTCCTTGTCTTTCTGTTTCTGTCTCTCTCCCAATCTTTCAATGGGGGATGGGATAGGGGAAGAGAGAAGGGAAGAGTGTCTGGATCTCGGCATGATTTTATCAGTGCAAGGAACTCCCAGTGTAAAAAGTGCTAACACCAGTGCCAACACAGCTGTATCTTATTGTCTTAGAGAGTTGACTGGGGGCACTAATCATTTGAATGATTTGCCCAAGGTCATACATGACAGAGATAGGACTTGAACCCAGATCTTCCTGATTGAAAAGAAGGTGCTATCCCTAATCTGTTGTCTCTTGTTTACTCTTTTAACCTGGTTAAAACATGCACTTGTCCCTTCCATCTTCAATGCCACTTTCCTTGGGTTAGTGACCTTAAGTAGTAGTTGTCATAGTTTGGTCTAAGGACATATGGGGTCCCCTAGACTCTTTCATAATAATATGAATAATAATTATATTAAAATGTTTATGTTTTTTACTAAAATATTCTCTCCTTTTCCAACTATGTAACTGTGTGAAGTCAGATTTTCTTCATAGGTTTCAAACAAAACATGTAGCAGCAGACTGAATGCAGAAAATGAGAATCCAATTGCCTTCCAAGTATCTAAGCATCATTCTAAGCAATTAAGCTAGAAATTAAAGGGATTTGCAAAAATATGTAAAATAATGCTATTTTTCTGTTTTCTTATTTTGGAAAAAATAATTGTGCTTAATAAAATATGTTAATTGTGTTTTTGTGTGATGGCTTGTTATTATTTTTAAATGAATGAATAAATATTAGTAAAATGTATCTGTTTTAATCTTGAATATGGTATATATCAATAGATATAATCCACATTAACATAATACTATTTGGGGTCCTAAATAATTTTTAAATGGCTTTCTGAGACCAAAAAGTTTGAGAATCTCCAAGTTAGAGAATGTAGCCCCATCCTCAAATGATAACAGTGGTATTTGAAGTCTATTACTGTTGTCAGATTTCAAAGTATATGTGAAACTTTTTCTTCCTTCCTTCTTTCTTTCTTTCTTTCTTTCTTTCTTTCTTTCTTTCTTTCTTTCTTTCTTTCTTTCTTTCTTTCTTTCTTTCTTTCTTTCTTTCTTTCTTTCTTTCTTTCTTTCTTTCTTTCCTTCTTTCTTTCTTTCTTTCTTTCTTTCTTTCTTTCTTTCTTTCTTTCTTTCTTTCTTTCTTTCTTTCTTTCTTTCTTTCTTTCTTTCTTTCTTTCTTTCTTCCTTCCTTCCTTCCTTCCTTCCTTCCTTCCTTCCTTCCTTCCTTCCTTTCTTTCTTTCTTTCTTTCTTTCTTTCTTTCTTTCTTTCTTTCTTTCTTTCTTTCTTTCTTTCTTTCTTTCTTTCTTTCTTTCTTTCTTTCTTTCTTTCTTTCTTTCTTTCTTTCTTTTCTTTCTTTCTTTCTTTCTTTCTTTCTTTCTTTCTTTCTTTCTTTCTTTCTTTCTTTCTTTCTTTCTCTCCTCTGTCTGTCTCTTTCTCTCTTCTTCCCCAGCAAGATAGAAGCAATAGGCAATAGGAAGAATATAGACTCTATAGTCAGAATGCATTTACTGTCTTATAGATGGTAACTATCTAGTTGGTAACACAGTGGATAGTGCAGAGAAACTAGGTTCCAAATTCAGTCTCAGACACATACTAGTTGTGTGACTCTAGGCAAGTCATCCATTTACCTCAGTTTCCTCTACTATAAATTAAAATAATGATAGCACTTACCTCCCAGGGTCACATGAGGATCAAATGAGATAATATTTATGAAGTGCTTGATACATTGGAAGCACTTATTCAATATTCATTCCCTTACTCCTTTCCTGTGTGAACTTCACCTCCACAAGCCTCAGTTTCCTCATCAATAAAATTAGAAGATTGGATACCATAGATTCTAATGTTTCATTCAGCACTAGATTTATGATTTCATGATCACTGTAGTATGATTCATTAGCAGCAAATTAATTCATAGCCACAGAGAAGCTGGGCACAAAGTACTTCACATTGTGTATATAGCATCAACTCTAGATTTTTTTGAGTTTTCTACTATTGTAGATGATCTCTCTGCATAGGTACAAATAGTAATTTATGCAGTAGAGCCTCATTTAACCAGAATCTGGGAGGAATAGATAGATTTTGGATAAGCTAGAGGTTAACCTGAAATCCGTTGCTTCTGGAAAATCTATCTAGAATGTATTGATATTCTCTCATACTTTCCAGGGTACAGTAAGCATATGGTGGCTCTAAAATGTTGTGTTTGTATTACTTTTCCTTCATGTGGTGATATGGATTTTGGAAGCCTTGAGTTATAACTTTGAACACCAGTTGTTATTACATGAGTGGATTCATACAGAAGGTGCAGAAGACCTTAAATTATGACCTGGAAGTAAATTTTTTCAAGTTACTTTTGTCAGCAAATGTGTTTATTATTTACCCTTTCCCTTAACATGGAAAACAAAGGAAACCCAACATTCTGGTTAATTGAGGGAACCTGTTAGTTGGTTTCCAGTTGAGCAAGGTTGTTGTGGGGTTTTTTAAGTGTATTTGGCTTTGGGGCATGTTGCATACTTACATTTGAATATGGGTGTTTGATGTTCATTTCAAACCAAATAATGAAGTCAGCTGGGAATACCTGACTGGAGAAGCCCAGAGAGCTGACTGGTTTTTGCAATCAGCTCTACTGCACAACAGCTGACAATGCATTCCAACAAGGAAGAGATGGCGTCTTTCAAGCTATTGCAATGGTGAGCTGTCAAACCTTCCCTGGGGCAGAAGTGGTCAAGTGTGTTTTTTAAAGGAGCTTAGTGCAGTAGTTAGGGCATTGGGCCTGAAATCAGGAAGAACTAGGTTCAAATCCTACTTTGGACACTTACCTGTTGAGGGAGCACGAGCCACTCACTCAATCTCTAAGCTTCAGTTTTTGCATCTGTAAAATGGGGATAATAATAATACTTCTCTCAAAGGGCTGTTTGAGGCTTAAATGGGAATGTTCAAAACATTTGTGGACTAAAAAATGAAGTAGAAGTTATTATTTTTTAATTGGTCTTCTCTTACCTTGCATAGAAGGTAAATAGAATTGGTGCCAGATGAGCAAAAATTAATTGAACTAAGTGTTGTCTTTAGATAGTGACCAGTTATTAATATGAATATTATTATTTCTAATGAATGTAAAATCAAACATTTGACCCACAGTTTCATAAAATGTTAATTGAACCCAAATGAGACTACAGAAATCTATGTGGCTCATTCACACATGTTCTAGGTTTCTATCAGAGGATCATGGTAAATGCTGAAGACCCCTGTTAGATTTAAAATAGTTTTGAGCGTTAAATAGTTGTAGATAAGAGAGTGGGAGCCATAAACTGTGATAATTAAAATGTTTGGGAGCAAGGGAAATATATAACAATTATGACCGCTGAAATATGTTTTCTACTGTGTCTTGGTTTTATATAAATATAAGATGGTCACCAGGGAATATATTCCCAATTTATGAATATGCCCAAGCCAACTGGGTTTTATAGAGAAATTTAATTTATAATACACTGATTAATCAATAGAAAAAGAGAGAAAGTAAGAAAATAATAAGAATGAATAAATCAGTCAGTTGGTTTTATCACTCACCCAAGATCTCTCTAGGTAAGGCTTCTCATGCCAACCTCAGGCTCCACCTTCAAGAGAGCCTCCTTTCAAGAAATGTTCCAGAGAATTCTCCTCCTGACTCCTCCTGAGCTCTCCTTCCACAGCCTCCTTCAAGACCTCTCCAGGAGCTCTCCTTCCAGGACCTCTCTCCTCTCAGACTCCTTCAGAGCAAAACCTCCTCCTCTCAGAGCAAAAAAACTCTCCTCAGAACAAAACCTCTCAGAGCAAAAAACTCTCTCCTCTGTCCTCAGACCCCACTATCTTTAAGGAAACCATCTAAGTTCCCTCCCCTCAGTTCTCACATCTACCAATCACTGTCGATGTCTCCCCTGTGCCAATGGTGGCTCTAGCTTAACCCAGGACCACCCAGAGGTCTGCCCTTTTGCACATGTCTGTTGAAGGTCATATTCTCAAATAATTAAATCTTGATCTTTGCTGCAGCCCTTCCTAAATCCTGTCACTCTAAGTAGGGTGGAGATTGTATTTTCCAAGACCTGGTTCTGTCATTCCAAGTATCTCTATTGTATCAATTCTAAAATCAATCATGACTCAAAGAACTTCCTGTTCTATGCTTAAGCATAGGTCAAAGCCCTTTCCATTGTTTAGCAAAAGGTTTCTGTCCTAAAGTAGTTTTAAGTAGGGAGGAGAAGGATCCTCCTATGCCAAGGGGTTTCACATTCCAATAGAGTTCTTACTATCAGTAGGAAATTTTTTCCAAGTATAAAATTTCCCAATGGTGAAATTTCCAACATTCATAAGTCTAAGAAATTTTAAGGTTTACACCCCCAAGCTGAAAGATCTTGTCCTGGGTTTAAATCCTGTTTCTGCTATTCACTGTCTGGATGACCTTGGGTAAGTCACCTAGCTTCTTTAGACTTCAGTTTCCTCATCTGTAAAATGTGAAGCTCAGTCTAGACAATGTCTACAGCTCTTACCAGCTATAAATCTATGTTCTATGAGTCTAATGTCACTTTAAACAGAATGATATTCATGAATGATCTGGAAGAAATCACCGCTCAGCCCACAGGAGAACATCTCAACTTTGGCAAACTGACCTATTTACCTTATGCTCAAGGTAAGAGAAGAACAATGAAAAAAACAATAACTTCTAATGCATTTTTTCAAGTCTGCAAAGGGCGTTGCACAATCTTAGTTAATGTAAGGAGGAAGCTAATTGTTTTAACTGAAATTCCCACCAACATTTTATCTTCTACCAGGCTTTCTTGATCCCTCTTATTTCTAGTGCCTTTCCTTGATTATTTCCAATTTATCCTGTGTCTATCTTGCTTGTACATAAGTTGTTTGCATGTTATTTCCCTTATTAAACTCTCAGCTCCTTGAAGCAGGGACTGGCTTTTGCTTTTCTTTATATCACTGGCTCTTAGCACAGTGCCTGGCACATAGCAGACAATAAGTATTGACTGACTGACTGATGTGTAAAGAACTGGGAAGCTGGACACACAGAATAGAAGAGAAAGCACACTGTAACTTTGTCTTGGCATTGCTTGCTCTAAGGCAGAATTTCCTCTAAGACCATATTACATGTTGGATCCCGACCAAAGGGTATTAATGCAACTCAGTTCAATTCCACAAGAATTCATTTAGCAACATTAATGTAACAGACACTGTGCATTTGTTATGTAGTGAGGAAGCAAAGGCAAAATGGGAAAACAAATAAAAAATGAGGAAAAAAGATCTTTGTCCTCAAGGAGTTTACATTCTACTAGGTGTGTAGGAAGGAAGAAAGAGCACAACATTTCAGATAAGTAAATATCAGATAATTTATGGAAGTAAAGAGTACAAATAACTCTACAGACCAATCATCACCCCCAAAAATGTTTATTAGGCATCTCCTAGGTGCCAGGCACTATGTTAGGAGATACAAAGACAAAAGGAAAACAAGACCTGAATAGAAAGAGCTTACATTTTAATGAGGGAAGAAATGTTCATATATAGGTAAATACAAAATATATATAAGACAGGTACAAGACATTCTCACTGAATCTTGAAGGAAGCTAACGATTTTAAGAGAGGGAAGAATAGAGGGAGTAATTTTCAGGTATGGAAGAACACAGGGATATGAGAGGGAGAGTCATGCATAAGATTAGAAAAGGCAACCTGTAGAAGGCAGGCAGCTAAGTGGGACACTGGATAGAGCCCAGGGCTTGGAATCAAGAGGACATATGTTTATGAGTTAAAATCTGGCCTCAGACACTTATTGGCTTTGTGATCCTGGGCAAGTCATTTCACCTCGTTTACCTCAGTTTCCTCACCTGTAAAATGAGCTGGAGAAGGAAATGACAAATCACTCCAGTATCTGGACCAAGAAAATCTCAAATGGAGTTACAGGGAGTCAGTCACAACTGAAAGATGACCGAATTATAGCAACAGCATATAGAAAGTGACCTCTTAGTTAAGAATGGAAGGATACTGAGAAGCAAAAGAGATGAGGGAAGGCATTTACTCCATAGCCAGCCTCAAGAAGTACTGAAAGTCCCTCCCAAATAACCTTTCTTCAAGGCCCTTGTTTAAGACTGAAGTAAATGTAACATGGTACAAGGTTTATGCAGTCAGCCTTGTTGCCTGTGTTTTAAAGCCAATAATAATAACTAATATTCATATAGGACTTTAAATTTGCAAATCACTTTACATACTTAATCTCATTTTGAACTTAAAAAATTTAATGGGTGTATTCAATTGAGTATGCTAATCAAATTACCCCCACCTCCCTTAAAGTAAGTGACAAAATGCTATGCTTTGGTACCTTACCCTAGTTGGGAACCTATCTTGATTGAATCCAATCATTCAATCAATAAAAATTTATTACATTCCTACTATGTACCAGGTTTTGTGCTGTAATATTTTAATTGTTCAGTCACATCCATCTCTCCATGATCCTGTGGATCATACACTCCCTGGGGGTTTCTTGGCAAAGATTCTAGTGGTTTGCCATTTCCTTCTCCATGGCTTAAAGCAAACAGATGTTAGGTGACATAGCTTGGAAGTGTCTGAGGCCAATTTTAAAACTTTTAAACAATTTTAAACTCGGATGTTCCTGATTCTAGACCTAATGCTCTACCATTGAGCCACCTAGCTGTCTCCTTTGTAGAGATACAAAAATAGACAAAAGACGATCTTTGCCCTAAAATCATTACAACTAAGTATATAAAGGTCTTGATTGATTTTTTATGTCTTCCATGAGCCATTGAATGAACTGAAGTGATATTGCACTGGACAAGGTAGGAATAGTGTTTGGATTGGCTGAGGAAACTCATCCATGCTTCATAGTTCTTCTATATAATAACAGGCCAGTGTGACACTAACAGATATGGACATTCCTTAGAGAAATGAATAAAGAAAGAGAATTCTGACACCATACTCCTTTATCCCACCTTGGAAGCAGTCACTTGGAGGGAGGAAAGCATTTCTTGCTCAGCCTTGGTCTCTTCCTCTTCTTTCTCACCCCCCTGTCCCTTAGACCAGAAAAGAACCTTGTGAATTTTGGAGGTCAGGACTCCCACCTTCCCACTGGCATATTAGCAATGTCCCTAGATCGGCTGATCATTGTGCCTACATCAGAAATCAAAGACTGACTGGACTCCAATTCCCGACTCTTCAAAGAGCCCAGGAGAAAACTTTACCATTCCTATGGGGAAATCTTGAGGATGCCAGTCAAGGGATTTCCAGGAACTCTGAGTTTTCCCCTTGCCACATGAGCTCTTGTGTGTCCACTTTACCCCCAGACTTTATATGTGCTGGTGAGAGTATGCTGTTTACTTTTGGAAGAATGTTTTGTGCCAACTTTTGGTCTTACTGTGCAACTTTAGGGGCATAGTAGCTTTCTAAAACCTGGCTGAATAAATTGATAGCCAACTCATAATTATGGGTAGAAGCACACTGATGGAGGATTGTAAGCTTTTTTAGCACTAGAAAGACAATCTTCCATAATGCTGGGGTGTCCCTTTCAGTTCTGTGGGAACCTAGTAGTCATGCTATGGGGACCTAACTTGTCAGTGTAATTATGAGGTAAAATAGTCACTTCAGATTGTGTGTTACATAACAATCCAGTGAGGTAGGTACTACAAATTCCATTTCACAGATAAGAAAATTGAAGCCTAGTGAGATTAAAGACTTTCCCAGGACCACTCAGTCAGAGGTGGAACTGGAACCCAAGTCTTTCTGATTCTGGGTTGAGTACTTTCTGTACTATTATCATGAAGCACTGTCTAGATTAGAATGATGAGTTAGAGCCAGAAGGAATATTTTAGTCATCTAGTTTCACCTCCTAATTTTATAGATGAGAGTTATAAGGTCCAGGGAAATAAGATCAGAATATTTATTTTGTTTCAAAAAACTAAAATCTACTTTCTCTCCTTTCTCCTGTTCCCCTCTCCCAGTTTGAGAAAGAAACAAAACCTTTGCTAGAAACATGTTTGAGCAAATAAATCCCTGCATTGGCCATGTCAAAAACAGGTGTCTCAACCTGTACTCTGAGTCCATCTCCTCATTATGAAGAGGTGGATAAATAACCTGTTGCATCATGAATTCTCTGAAATTGTGGTTGTTTATGGCACTAACAGCTCTTGTCTTTCAAAAGTATCCTTATAATATTGTTGTAATTGTATAAATTTTTCTCGTTGCTGTACTCACTTCACTCTGCATCAATTCATACAAGTCTTCCCAGATTTCTCTGAAACTGATCCTTTCATTATTTTTTATAGCTCAATTAGCTGTAAGGAATGTTATCATATTAATAATAAACTATGACATTCATCCACTCACCAATTGGTGGACAATTCCTCAGTTTCCAATTCTATGCCATTGAAAAAAGTTACTATGAATATTTTTGGTATGTATGAGTTGTTTTCCTATAAAAATACTTATACATGTGTGTGTATAATCTCTTTGGAAATGTAGATCTAGTAGCGATATTGCTAGTTCAAAGTTTAATATAATGCACAGTTTAGTAACTCTTAAGGCATTATTCCAAATTGCTTTCTAGAATGACTGGAACAATTTACACATCTACCAATAGTGCATTAATGTGCCTACTTTCTTATAATCCCTTCATCAGTTATTTTAATTTGAATTTCTTATTATAAAAATGTATATCTTATATATATGGTGAAGATAACTTCAATTTCTTCTCTGAAAACTGCTTGTTCATATTGTTCCACTAACCTTATTTTTTTTTTTGAATTTTTAAAAATAAATCCTTACCTTCCATCTTAGAATTACTACTAAGTTACAAGTTCCAAAACAGGTAAGGGCTAGGCAATTGGGATGAAGTGATTTGCCCAGGGTCACACAGCTAGGAAGTGTCTGAGGCCAGATATAAACCTAGGATCTCTGGACTCCAGGCTGACTCTGTCCACTGAGCCAGCTAGCTGCCCCCATATAATTTCACAATTTACCAAATAGAGAATAGCTTATTCCTTTAAATTTGAAACAGTTTTCTGCATATCCTAGAAATGAGACTTTTAGCAGAGAAACTTGCTATGCAGACTCCCCACCCCAGTAAAGCACTTCTTTTTAAATGTTTTTTTTTTACAAAATCTTTTTAAATTTGATGTAACAAAAATTATCTATTTTGTCATTTATAATCTGTCTATGTCTTGTTTGGTAATGAATTCTTCCTTTAGCCATATATGTAATTGGCGATGTCTTCTTTGTTCCTTTAATTTGTTTATGATGAAATTTTTTATGTCTAAATTATGCACCCATTTGGGGCTTATCTTGACATATGGTACAAAATGTTGCTTTCTACCAAATTTCTGCCAGACTGTGTTTCAGCTTTTTCCAACAGTTTTTATCATTAGTCCTTGCTTCAATAGCTGGGATCTCTGGATTTATTAAACACAAGTTGACTGATCTCATATGCTTCTATAAATTGTAAACATAATCTATTTCACTGATCAACTTTTTTATTCTTTAATCAGTATCAAATTATTTTGGTGATTACTGCTTTGTAGTATGGTTTTAGATCTGGTCTTTCTCCTCACTTATTTCCCTTGAGATTCTTGATCTTTTGGTCCTCCAGATGAATTTTGTAATTTTTCCACTCTAGTTCAATAAAGTAATCCTTTGGGAGTTTTATTGGCATGACACTTTATTTAGTATAGTAATTTAATTATTAAAATTAATTTACTTATTTGTAAATTAATTTAAGTAGCATTGTCATTTTTGTTATATTAGTTCAGCCTATTTGTGAACAATTAATATTTCTCCAGTTATTTAGATAGCTTTAGTTGCATAAGTGTTTTGTATGGCAGGACCAAATCACCAACCAGGAAGTCCTCGACAGAGCCAACTCCACCAGCATCGAAGTCCTGGTCCTCAAAACCCAGCTACGATGGTCTGGACACGTCATCCACATGGACCCACAGCGAATACCAAGACAGGTGTTCTATGGTGAACTGTCAGCTGGACTCAGGAAACAAGGGCGACCAAAGAAAAGATTCAAGGATCAGCTAAAGTCCAACTTGAAGTGGGCTGGCATTACACCAAAGCAACTAGAACTCTCTGCCTCTGACAGAAGCAGCTGGCGAACCCACATTAACCATGCCGCCACCACCTTTGAAGATGAGCGACGTCGACGTCTTGCCGCTGCGCCTGAACGCTGACACCAGGCCACAGCCGCACCTCCCGTAACAACTGGCGTCCCAGGCCCCATGTGCCACAAACTCTGCGCCTCAGCCTTTGGACTCCAAAGCCACATGAGGGTACACCGTAGATGAAACTGCACAAAGAAAATAGTCATTCTCGATCACCGAGGGACTACTATATATACATACATGTATCATATTAATGAAAAACGTATTTATTCCTATTCTTTCTAGTATTTTTCAATAGTAATAGGAGTTATATATTGTCAAAAGCCTTTTTGTCATCTATTTATATAATAATGATTTTATTCTTGTTAGTAGTACTGTAAATTATGGCCATAGTTTTCCTAATATTCAACCAGCCCTACATTCCCTGAATATAATTATATTATTCTAATCATAAGGCATATTTTGGTGATATGTTATTATAGTTTCCTTGTTAATATTTCATTTAAACATTTTATATAAATATTTATTATTTTATATATTATCAAATATATATTATTCTACATAAATAGCTATTATAGATATTGATTTATATTTTTCTTTTTTTTTCTGTTCTGATTCTCCCAGGTTTAGTAATCAAGGCTATATTTGTACCATAGAAGCAATTAGGTATAAGGCTTTCCTTTCCTATTTTTCGAACCTTTTTTTGTTTCAGAATTAATTATTCTTTAAATGTTTGATTGAATTATTTTATAAGTCAATTTGGTCCTGGGTTTTTTCTCTGGGAACTGATTTATGGCTTGTTCCCTTTCTTTTTCTGAGACTGGGTTATTTAATTTCTCTGTTTCTTTTTCTGCTTATCTGGGGTATTTTTTATTTCATAAATATTTATCTATTCTTTTTGATATTATTAATTTTATTGGCATATTAAACAAAACAGTTTCTAAATTTTTTTTATTCTTCATTCATCATGAGTTTATTTTTTCTACTGGTAATTTGATTTTCTTTTAAAAATCAAACCAGTTAATTATTTATTAATATTAATGAAAACTTTAATGTTATTATATTTTCAAAAACAGCTTCTTATTTTTATTGACTAATTTACGTTTTTGCTTTCAATTGAATCAATCTCTTATTCAATTTCCATTTTCATTTTTAATGGGATTAAAAGAAAACTTTATGCCTAATTTGTTGATCTTCTTTTTCTCTTTTCTTAATGGAAGTATTTAGAGATACACATTTTCTCCTAAGAACTGCTTTGACTGTATTTAAAAAATATTGATATATTGTTATATTGTTATTATTGCCTTTAATCAAGTTATTGATTTTTCCCTATGATTTGTTCTTTGACTCATCCCTTCTTTAAGATTAAATTATTTAGTCTTTAGTTTTAATTGTTTCTTTAGTGATCCTTTGTTGAATATGGTTTTATTGCATTGTGATTTGAAAAAGATGTGTTTAATATATCTGCTTTTTTCTTTTTTGTTTGTGATTTATTCCTCCATTTGTTTGTGAGATTTTATAGTCCAATACCTGGTCATTTTGTGTGTGTGTGTGAAGGAATCACACATATGAGAATATGTATACTTCTTTATATCACCATTCAGTTATCTTCAGAGGCTATCAGAATTTTTAAAGCTGAAAGGAACTTTAGATATAATATGATACAAACTCTTCATTTTATAAATGAGGAAACTGAGGCCTAAATGTGACATAGTACAAAGCAGTATGACATAGTAGAAAGAGTGCTGGGATTTGAGTCAGAAGAGATCAAAATTTGATCTAAATTACATCAATTTTATGAGGTTAGGTTGATTTAGGTAAAAAGTTAAACAAAGTTACTAATCCTTTTCACTTCTTTCTCCTGTGAGGACACTGGGTTAGAGTGGAAATCACTTTCCATAAGCCCATGGATAATACTTTTCTTGCTCAGTAGGTTAGTTCAGAGTTTTCTGCCAAAGATAATACTGTCTCATAAAGGACACCATGACCTGGAGCCTTGGGTGGGTGGGGAGGTATTGCCACAGAATAAATGAGATGTGCTTAGTCTAGTAGAACAAGCTCTTGTGAAACCAGCAGCATTGGTGATTTCCCAGCCAAACCTTTACTGGATGAGATGATAAAACCCTTGCCAGATCTGCACAGGGTGCCCTCAACATGCAGTTCATAGCTTGTGTGCACCTCCAACTGAATAAATGGAAGACATCAAGATATTTGAATCCATCTTTGTTTTTAGGGTCAAATGCCAAAGCCAGAAGTGGATAATGTGATGCAGAATCTAGAGGACATCAAGAAGGTCAATCTTTATGGTATTTAGATTGCTTGAAGGGTAGTAATAAGAAATAAGAATGAAATGGGAACATGGAAACAGAATATGAAAGCCTTTAAATGCCAAACTGAGAACTTCTTATTGTATCCTAAAGTTGATAGGGACCCATTAAAAATTCTTGAGAATTGGAGTAGTTTAGGTTTTCGGGAGATTATTTTGGCAATTGAGTGTAGAATGGATTAAAGACAATTAAAGACCAGAAGCATGAGAGTCTCCTCAATTCCTTCCCTCACATGTTATTATTATGCCTTTGCCATTATAAATCAATTTATTAAGACATTGTGTTATATGCTGGAATAAATACAAATAAGCAAACTCCCCAGAGATCTCTGCCCTCATGGATCTTACTATCCAATATGGTGAATGGGACAGGGGCACAAATAACTGTAGTTCAAACCAGAATGTGCCTTGGGTTGGTATATTCAACACCACAGTAGCATGGAAGCTCTTAATTCACTGCAGTTATACCTCTGTGTTTAGATTGGTTGGACAGATAGTCCAAGAAGTTTCTCCAAGAATAGAGGCTGAGTCTGGTGGATGGCAATTGTTTGTTCTCAAAGAAACAAGGGTCCTCCAACTGCTTCAGGAAACCCTGGGATGCAGAAAAACTTCTCTGAACACTAGCCCAGTTACAGATGTGTGGATGTTGAGTTTCTTTCTTTTTCTTCCCTAAATGGAGCACAGTTATTTCTAGCCAACAATACAAAATGGGATGGGAAAAAAGGGGATCCCAAACACACAAAACATCAGAGTATGCAATGGCCATAAAATAATAACATTTTGCAGTGATGGTGTTTCCATAGTGGGAAGAAACACTTTTCTTGTACCAAAGATATAACTATATATCTTCTGATTTTATGGCCTGCAGATTACACTAATTATCATAAAAAATTACTGCCGCTAATAAAAATTCTATTATAAGTTACTTATAGTAATCTCTAGGGTACTATACTTAGTGAAGAAAAGGTTGTAATTACATTACATTACAGAGAGAATTTGTTTCCTGAAACTCAGTTAACACTGCCTATTTCTTTTAACACCTTAAAAGTCTTCCCCACTCCCTTGGCTCCATTCTCTCCCCCCACCCCTTTCCTCTGCTCCCCAGCTCCAAGTCAGAGGTCACTGTTATTTTCATTTTGCAGGATGTGATTTTATCCTTGAATAATGACCCATTTTAGGCTGTAAATGACGCAAATGAACTTTCAGAGTTACAAATATCTGGGTGGATTTCTCCTCCCCAGGGGCCTGTTGCATCTCAATGGAAGGATGCATAGAGGGGAAGATCCCTCAATCCCCACCCAAGGGGAAACAGGCTTTGTAAAATTGGTGGAAGCTACTGGGTGTTCATTCAAAATACATTGTTGTTTGACAAGATAACAATTGCAATTTTCTCTTACATTCTCATTCTTTGCTTTTGTAAATTACTACTTGGAAGGCTGCTGACTCTTCAATGTCCTTAAGTCATTTTGCTAAGGGGTGTCACTTCTGACTGGATAATTGTGGAAGTCTGCGCCTTAGGTACCCTTCTGGATTAAATATCAAATTAAGGAGCTCTGCTTCACTGGATGACAAGGCAGTAAATAACCTCAAAGTCTAAGAAATTAAAATAAAGTTGGAAAAGGGGTCATTTCTCTTAGATAGGATTTCAATAACAGGGCTAATCAACATCTTAATTAACAGTCAGAGAAAATGAAATAGCCCATTTGAATTGCTTTTAAATAGACAACTTTTTAAAGCAAAGACTTGTGGCATAATAATGGGAAACTGAGGAAAAGAAGTAAACCTCAGAGTTTGATAGTTACTTTTGAATGGGAAAGTTTGGGAATAAGATTGAGGAATGACCTTGAGAAAAAAGGTCCCCAGAGCTGAGGCTAGTCCAGAAGCTAAATGGCTTTTAAAGAGTCAAATCATTCTGAAAACAAGGATAGTACCTTAATCCCCTCAGAAAATAGATACCTATCAGTGCCAGGGGGCGAAAAATCCAAATGTGCCATTTTCTCTTCCAATTTTGATAGTTTAAGAAAGGAAGAGATTTTGCTCTAAGTTCTCTGAATGTTCTTGATAAATTGATTTGCGGAGGTACTATCAATGGGAGTCCTCCTGACAGGTGGATCTCAGCTCCTAAACATCTTCTTATCCTGTAAGATTTTCTCTCAGGTCTACTGAGCAACTACCCAATTTATTAGAGGCCACCATCTTGTTCTTTCAATATGGTTTGCTTACTAGTGCAGTACTAAGCCTGCCCATTTCTTTACCCTCACTCTTGCTTTATGATTCGCCCATATTTTTGTCTGGTCACCTGACAGCCTGATTATCATGGATGGTATATATTGTATATGTCATGTGTTTTTCATTGCCTTTTGGGTGACCTCTATTGACACTGTCAATCCTTTTTTCCTTAATACTCTCTTCTCTTTAGGTTTTCATGATATGGCTTTTTCCTAGTTTTCCTTCTAACTATTTAATCATTCTTTCTCAGTCTCTTTTGTTGGTTCTTCATCCAGGTCATGTCCACTGATGGCGGCTATCTGTCCTGGTTCCTCTTCTCTTTTCCATCTAAACAAATTCATTTGGTGATCCTTTCAGCTTCCATGGATTGAATTATCATCTCTATCTTGATTGTTAGATCTGCTTATCTAGCCTGAATCCCTTTCCTGACCTCCAGGCTTACATTTTCAACTACCTATTAGCTATCTTCAACTGGATGTTCCCTAGACATCTTAAACTCAATACATCCCAAACTAAGCTCACTATCTTTCCCCTCAAGCCCTTCCTTCTTCCTAACTTTTGTGTTACAATCAAGGGTACCATCAATTTCCCCGTCACCCAGGCTCACAATCTAGGGGCTATTCTTCATTCCTCACTCTAACTACTGTCCTCCCCTTCCAATCATTTGTCATATTCTATCAATTCTATGTGCCCTTGTCTCCTCTGGCATTGTCACCGCCCTGGTATAGGCCTTGATTACCACATGACTGGACTACTGCAAAATAGTGTGTTAGTTAGTCTCTCTACTTCAAGTATTTCACCACTCTAATCCATTCTCTTCTCAACTGTCAAATTGCTCTTCCTAAATGGTAGGTCTCACCCCATCGTTCTTTCCTCCCTACCCCACTTGGTCAATTCCAGAGACTTATTATTACCTCCAGAATCAAATATAAAATTCTTTAATTGGCTTAACAAAAACCCTACCTTTTGTCTTAGAATTAATATCAAGTATTGGTTTGAAGGCAGAAGAGTGTTAATGGCTAGGCAACAAGGGTTAAGTGACTTGCCCAATGGGGTCATCCAGCTAGGAAGTGTCTGAGGCCAGACTTGAAACTAGGAGCTCCTGTTTCCAGGACTGGCTTTCTATCTTCTGAGGCAGCCAGTTGCCCCCTCTTAATTGGTTTTCAGACTTTCATTACCTGGAACTCCCTTTCCTTCCAGACTTCTTCTTACACTTCACTTTCTACCACATACTCTGTGATCCAACAACACAGGCTTCCTTGTTATTCCTCAAATTTGACCCTTCATCTCCCAGATTCATATATTTTCACTGGCTGTCTCTCATTCCTGGAGTTCTCTCTTTCTCTTCATTGTCTCATGGCTTCTGGCATCCTTCAAATCTCAGTTAAAATTCCATCATCAACAAGAAGACTTTTCTGACCCTTCTTTATGCTAATGTCTTCCCTTTGCTGAATATCTTCGATTTATCCTCTATGTATCTTGTTTGTATATATGTATGTTGTATTCCCAGTTAGATTGTGAATTCCTTGCATTTCAAGTCTATCCTTGGTCTTTCTTTGTATCTCCAGTGTCCATCACACATTCTAGTAGTAGTAGTAGTCTCTCGGTGATCGAGTATGACTATTATCTTTGTGCAGTTTCATCTATGGTGTACCCTCATGTGGCTTTGGAGTCCAAAGGCTGAGGCACAAAGTTTGTGGCACATGGGGCATGGAACGCCAGTTGTTACGGGAGGTGTGGTTGTGGCCTGGTGTCGGCGTTCACGTGCAGCAGCAAGATGTCGACGTCGTTCATCTTCAAAGGTGGTGGCGGCATGGTTAATGTGGGTTCGCCAGCTGCTTCTGTCAGAGACAGCGAGTTCTAGTTGCTTTGGTGTAATGCCAGCCCACCTCAAGTTGGACTTTAGCTGATCCTTGAATCTTTTCTTTGGTCGGCCTTGTTTCCTGAGTCCAGCTGATACTTCACCATAGAATACCTGTCTTGGTATTCGCTGTGGGTCCATGCGGATGACGTGTCCAGACCATCTTATCTGGGTTTTGAGGACCATGACTTCGATGCTGGTGGAGTTGGCTCTGTCGAGGACTTCCTGATTGGTGATTCGGTCCTGCCATCGGATCCTCATGATTGACCGGAGGGAGTGTTGGTGGAATTGCTCCAGCTGTTTCATGTGCTTCCGGTATAGTGTCCATGTTTCACAACAGTACAGGATCTAGCTGAGGACCACTGCATTATACACTTTGAGCTTCGTCGCAGTGCTTACACCTCTGTGTTGGAGGACTTTGGAGTGCAGCCGCCCAAGTGCCTGGCTGGCCTTTTGGATCCCGGCATTAATCTCATGGTCTAGGGACCCGTCATTGGCGGTGGTGCTGCCCAGGTACTTAAAAGTGTTGACGTTAGAAAGCTGTGTGCTGTCAATTGTAATGCATGGCTGGTTAGTTGGCCTCCCTGGTGCAGGTTGGAACAGCACCTCTGTTTTGCTGAGGCTGATAGTCAGGCCAAATAGTTTTGTTGCGGTGGAGAACCTGTCCACAATGGTTTGGAGATGATTTTCTTGGTGGGCCATGAGAGCACAGTCATCTGCAAAGAGAGCTTCCAGGATGAGTCTCTCTGTTGTCTTTGTTTATGCAGTCAGGTGGCGAAGGTCAAATAGTGAGCCATCCAGTCGGTATTTGATATAGACGCCCAGGTCTAGATCCATCACAGCATGTCGTAATACTTGGGTGAAAAATAGGTTGAATAGTACCGGAGCGAGGACACAGCCTTGTTTCACGCCATTGGAGATGTTGACGCGATCGGAAGTCTCTCCACCAGATAGGACTTCCTCTGTCATGTCAACATGAAAGAGCTGGATCAGTTTGATGAATTTTGCTGGGCAACCAAGTTTGCTGAGGATCACCCACAATGCATCCCTGTTCACTGTGTCGAACGCCTTCGTCAGGTCTATGAAGACAATGTAGAGACTCAGGTTCTGCTCAAGGCATTTTTCCTGCATTTGCCTCACCATGAAGACCATGTCGATGGTGCTGTGATCTGGTCGGAAGCCACACTGTGATTCAGGCAGGTTCTGCTCTGAAACAGATGACAGGAGTCTGTTGAGTATAACACAGGCGAGGATCTTTCCGGCAGTGGAGAGTAGTGAGATGCCTTTGTAGTTGTCACAGGCTGCTCGTGAGCCTTTGTTCTTGTATAGGGCTACAATGGAGGCATCTCTGAGTTCTGGGGGCATGTCTTCCTCTTCCCATATGCTGGTCAGCACTATATGGAATGCCTGGAGCACCTTTCCATTTAAGGCCTTGTACACCTCGGTTGGGATCCCGTCTTTACTGGGTGCCTTGCCTGTACTCATTTGTTTAATGGCTTTTTAGATTTCCTCTATTGAAGGAGGGACATCAAGTTGTTCAATGGAGCAGTTTTGGGGGATCTGGTCAAGGGCGCTTTGGTCGACTGAAGAGGGTTGGTTGAGAAGCTGACTGAAGTGTTCTTTCCACCTGTTGCTGATGCCTTTTTTATCTTTTATGAGAGTGTCACCGTCAGAGGATAGCAAGGGAGTGGTGGTGGGTTTTGATGGCCCATAGACAGTCTTGAGGGCACTGAAAAATTGTTTGCAGTTTTTCATATCAGCAAACCGCTGGATTTCTTCTGCCTTTTTTTCCCACCATTGGTCTTGCATCTTCCTGATCTCATGCTGCGCCATGGCTTGGAGAGACTTGAATCTGTCCTTTTTAGGAGCAGAGTTTGGCTTATTTTGCCACTCCATAAAGGCTTTGTTCTTCTTGCTCAATAGGTCTTCAATAGCAGTGTTGTTCTCGTCGAACCAGTCCTGGTGGTTGCGTTGTTTTGGGCCTAGGACTACCTTTGATGTTTCCTTCACTGCGTCTCTGAACTGGTTCCATTTCTCGATTGAGCTTCCAGTGAGTGGTCCCTTGGCAGACAGCTTGTTGTCCAGGCAGGACTGGAATGTTTGCAAATAAGATGGATCTCTAAGACGACTCACGTTGTAAAATGTGCGAACTGTCTGGGCGCGTTTTGGATGGCAAGGCGCAATGCGCTTTAAAGAGTCACTCTAGCCAATTGGTGGTCTGTCCAGCATTCAGCTCCTCTCATGGCTCTGGTGATCTTTATATCCTGGATGTCTCGCCGGCGTACAATGATGTACACATTCTAGGTGCTTAATAAATGTTGATATCTTGACTAGCAATTTTGATTATTCCTTAACTAGTGTTTCATGATTCACAGCTATATGCTACAATGGAAAGGTTCAGGATCAGAGAACCTGTTTCCAATTTTGCCATTTTTCAGTTGTGTGATTTGGGGGCAAGTCTACTATAAAATGGGGGCAGGGGTAGAAGAGGATTGTTATTTTTGGATACTGCTGTGTGTGTGTGTGTGTGTGTGTGTGTGTGTGTGTGTGTGAGTGCGCGTGTGCACCATAAGTGTTCCATCTAGGTGCTTAGAGCTTTTGGAGATGAGCTTTGTAGGATTTGATATCAGAAAATAGGAAAATCTTCCACTGAATGAAAATTTCCTTTGTCTAAATCTCAACAGAAGTAAAAATACTATTTTTGGGTGACATTTCTTTTTATGTTTAATTTTTTTAAATTATGAATCTAACAAATGTCAATAATAATGAATGTTTAGAATGAAAAGAAATGGGATTGTATAAGAAACTATGATGTTTTATTATATACAGTTTGTTGTTTTTTCAAGAATTGATATCAAATTTAACTTGATAGTATCAACCTCACCCTGCTTGAGACTCTTCCTGAAGTTCCTTCTTCTCTTTTCTGTTTTTCTTTAAAATGTTTGATGCCCTGTCTTCTGTTTTTAAAAAAAATGACTATCACCACCTACCTATTCCCTTCCAAACCAAAAGTCTTCCCTTATAACAAATCAGTATAGTAAAAAGAAAAATCCCAACCAGAACAAAATGCAGCAGCTAAGATGACAACAAATTTACTCATCAATTAGCTGTGTCTGAAAATGTATGCTCTATTCTGCACTTTTATTCTATTGCCTCTGTGGGCAGGGTACCCATTTCACCAATGGGTATGGCCCAGTTTTCTACTATGTGTGTATCTCCTCCCCCCCCCCCCCCACTTCCTCCCTCATATATAAATTGAAATTCCTTTATCCTCTAGCTAAACGTTAGGTATCATGTTCCAATCAATGGCAAATGCGCCAACCAGAGACTTGATTTTTAGGAGTGTTACCTGAATGATGTTAGTGTGCCTAGACAAACCCATACTATTGAATAAATACCGAAAGGGATTTTCTAGTGCTATGAGAATGGAAGAGGAATTTTTCTGCCTGAAAACAGTCTATAGGAATTTCACTACTCCAAGTTCTTCCCTCTAAAACTTGGAAATGCATTTTGTTTCTAGAAGCATTGAATTCACTTGAAAGCTTCAACTCAGGAGAGTTTGGGGGACCCTCAGCTGAATTTGGCACTACCTTTAGAAAGGCAGGACCCTAGATAAAGGCAAGATGTTTGCTTCTGACATGAGATCAGCTCTCTTTATCAACTCTACCCCTATCACTAATCTGGGTCAGAAAAGATGGGAGAATTGCCAAGAAGGAAAGACTTCAAGTCTGTAAGAAGAAAGAAGTAAAGGAAAAAAATGAGGAAGAGCGATGCTTTTAATATTGAAGCACATAGACTCTAATTCATTCTTGGAGTGTTTGAACAATCTTCAAAACTCTTGAGTAAGAAGCATCAGCAGACACAAAGGAGAAGACATCCGGTGCCTGAATGCTAATGATCTCCTTACAGGAAGCCTTCATAGATTTCTTTTTAGCTACCTGACTATATTTTCTGCCCTCTTACAACAGATAGCAGGTTAGCTTTCTTTTTTAAACAGTTAGATAAAGAAGCTTTTTCTCCATTGTATGTACACATATCCTACCTTGAAATAAATGTTTTCTTGTTTTAATGCCAAATCCATACCAATTAATGGTGTTTATTTTAAAAATAATTTTCCCCTTGGGCTTTCAGTATTAGAAAAGTGATATTATTCTGTGTTTACTCTCCTTTACTCATCTTTCCTTGGAAGTTAGAGAAATAAGATGTCAAGTTGGGGAAGAGATTCTTCTCTGTAGCAGCCTCAGGCTCCCTGGTGAGCATCCCAGGCACATATGTTGGGAGTGGTTTCAAAGGGTTGTCTTGGAGTAGTGAGGCTACTGATGTGGTGTTTGGACTCATACTTGTCATTTCCTATGGCTCAGCTTTGATTTTGAAAAATAGAAGTGACTTCATCAGCCAGAATGGTGCAAGGATTTAGAGGTAGCAGACCCATATTCAAATTTGGCTTTTTCGTGTCCTACCTACGTGGCTTTGAGAAAGTCACTTAAACTCTCTGGGCCTTAGTTTCCTCATCTATAAAATGAAGTAAAGTATCAGATTGAAGCCCCAAAGAAAAGATATGTGAAGGCATCTCTCTCTCTTCTTCGTGGAGGCGGGAGACCATGAGTATATAACTATATATAATAGCATATATACATATATAATACTATATATATTTATATAATATATAATGTCAGGCTTTTTTTGATGTGTCAGTTTTTCTGCCCTTTTCTATTTTTATTTTTTGTCATGAGGAATGGTTCTCTTGGAGGGAGAGGATGGAAAGGGACAGAATATATTGGGAAAAGTAAGGTGATAGAAAAGCAAAAGCTATAAATAAAATAAAATTTTGAAACAATGGGTTTGGGCTTGGTGGCATCTAAGATCTTTTCTAGCTCTAGATCGATGAACCTGTTGTTATTTGAAGAACTTGAACTTGGAGTCAGGAGACCTAGATCTAAGCTCTGTTTTTGCCATTACTAGAAATATGGCCAAAGTCAAGTCAGTGCCTCAGTTTTTTCACCTACAACCTAAGAATAATAATTATTTTATTGCCAACATCACAGGGTTGTTGTAAGGATACTATGCTATAATCTTTAAAATTATATTTTTTATAATTGCTATTGTTGTTGTCATCGTTATCTTTACTTGGTTTAGAGGTCACTATTGACTAGCCATGGACTTGTATCTCTTATTCCTACCAAAAATGATTCTCAATTAGGTGGGGAATACATTGTTCCTACTTCACCACAGGGAGAAGGAAATAAGCATTTATTATGTGCTCACTATGTGCCAGGTGCTATGCTATTTCAAAATATTCTCTCATTCATTTTCACAAAAACTCTGTTAGGTAGATGCTACCATTTTACAGATAAGGAAAGTAAGGCAAAAAGAAGTTAAGTGACTTTAGAAGAGTCGCACAGTTAGTAAATGTCTAAGGTCAAATTTGAACTCAGTTCTGCTTGATTCCAAACCTGGCTGCTATATCCACCTCTTCTTTTTTTTTAAACCTTTACCTTCCATCTTAGAATCAATACTGCATATTGATTCCAAGGCAGAAGAGCAGTAAGGGCTAGGCAATGGGGGGTTAAGTGACTTGCCCAGGGTCACACAGCTAGGAAGTGTCTGAGGCCAGATTTGAGCCCAGGACCTCCCATCTCTAGGCCTGGCTCTCAATCCACTGAGCACCCAAGTGTCCCTAGAGCTTGTTTTTGATGCTTATAGAGGAGGGGCAGGCAAGGGCAAAGGTATATATTGCTGGTGATCACCCTATTAAGCACTATAATAATAATAGTTTACATTTATTTAGTTTTATAAAGTGATAAACTTATACCCTGTAGGCCTTGTAGAATCCTTTACAAAACTCAGGGCCCTATCTAAATGTGTGTTCTTATTTATACTACAATGCCCACTAAGTCTTTGGCCAAGGCAAAAAAATAAAAAACAAACCCCAAACTTTCACTTCTCAGGTAGTTTTCATTCATTCATTCGATAAACATTTATCCAGTGAAGCACAGGATGCCAATGAGAAAGAACAATAAATGCAACCTTCTTCCTACACTGCCTTCAAGGAGATTAGACACATAACACATGTATTAAGTGTCCCAAGCACTAGGGACACAGATGTAGGTTTAAGATATTTCCTATGTCCAAGGAGAGAGATAGAACTTGAAGGGGAGCTGGCGAGGGGCTGGGGAGGTGGGGAAGGCATTCCATGGAAGCAGAATGGCTTATCATAGGCATCAGGGATTCCAGGAATAGTCCACAGCTCCTTCTGGAGAGGATGACCAGAGAGGAGACTGCATGGTGGGAGACAACTGGGAGGTGTCCATCTAGCAGGGTAGAAGAGGAAACACGACCATGCACAAGGGCTCACACGGTACCCTTCAACATCCTTGCAAAGGTGTGGTGGTGGTAAAACAAGAGACACATTTGGTGAACAGCTCACACATTCATCTGACAGAAGCAGAAAGCAAAGGAAGTGAAGTCGGCTGAGATAAGGTAGGTTGGAGCCAGACGGTAGAGAATCTCAAATATTATGACACACGCCAAGAGTCTATTCAGACTTGCATGGAAGGGGGTGGGGTGGGCAGGAATGACAAGTCATGTTTTATTTCCTTTTGGTGTTTTATTTTTGCTTTGGAAACCACATTCAGGCTCAGACAGTTTCTGCCAGGCAGGAGCAGTAGGTGTTACACTGAGATTATGGTAAATAGATGACTGCTTACATTGGGGGAAAAAAAAGATATTTCACAAAGAATTGTTGGAAGCAGCATGCTCCCCTCCTCGGTTAGTGGGCTCCTTCTCCTGGACAGCTGCCATGCAGAGCATTCTCACCCTTACTGCCAAGGGAGGAATCACAGGTGGAGAAGGAGAAATCATAATTGTATGACGACTCTTAGGAAGGAAGGAAGTATGCATCCAGGCAGGCATGTCAGGCTGGGAACAGGTCTTTTTTTGGTGCTCTGATAAACAGTTTGTAGTTCTGGAATCCTTTATTGATGTTCACATCTGCTCTCGTCCTGTTGTGACATCTTGCTCCTGTCAAGCAGTTGAAGCCATGAGGAAGGTTGGCTGCCAGAGGCTGATTGGCACAGGCTACAGCCCATCCTGCCCTCCAGAAGCATATCTGGGGCCTGAAATGCAGGAGGACTTCTAACAACGTTGGTATTAAAGACACAATTAACATGTCCCTTGCAGGCAGCTCTGGCATCTCACATTTTTGTGGTAGGGAGCTGTTAGAGTGGAAAGAAAGCCAAATTTAGGGTCAGAGGAGACCTTGGTTCAAATACTTATAAGGGGCAAGTAACAACTTTTTTTTTTTTAACCCTTACCTTCCATCTTAGAATCAATACTGTGTATTGGTCCTAAGTCAGAAGAGCAGCAAGGGCTAGGCAATGGGGGTTAAGTGACTTGCCCAGGGTCACACAGCTAGGAAGAGTCTGAGACCAGATTTGAATCTAGGACCTCCAGTCTTTATGTCTGGCTCTCAATCCACTGAGCCACTCAGCTGCTCCCAGTAACTTAGCCTTTAACTGGCTGTCATCTATAGGACAGGCAAGACAACCTAAACAGGCACCTTGAGGGAGAGACAAGAGGAAGATTGTGCTTGGAAGTCAAATCACCATCACCATCTCCACCACTAGCCCATTGAGACCTGGATGGAGAAAGGTTAGCAAATGCTTCAAGGCCATCAGTGAGAGAAGAAGACCATCTCTTCGACCCAGTCAACAGCAATTACCAACTAACTGCAGACAATGGTAGATAAGCCCAAGAACTTGGTAACAGAAGCATCCCCTGTCACCCCCCCCCCCCCATCAAGAGCACTGCAGCCCTTGGGGTCATCATCTTGGGGAGCCATTCCTACACAGATGCCACTTGGCAACTGTTTTTGTGTTTCTGTGGATGCCTCAGCTATAGGTTCTGAAAAACCAGAAATGAAAATCTTGTTGACCAATTCCTTGGCACTGTCTATTGATTCAACATCAGAAATTGATAAATTTTTATCAGTGGAGATGGAAATAAAGAAGAGACATTGCTATATGCTTTGCTGCTGTACCTTAAGGATCATGGGACATTTTAATTTGATTCATAGTGAAGTATTTTTTTTTACCCCAATAGATTATGAGCTCCTTAAGAATAGCAACGGATTCCATTGTTCACTTGTTTCACTGAGGCTTAGCATAGTGCTTTGCACATACTAATGCTTAATAAACTTTTTTCATTCACTCATTCCTTCAATAAAAATGTACTATCTACCTTACAGGGTTGTTGTGAAGAAAAAAAAAACTGTAAAACCTTAAAGTGCTATAGAAATTCTTGAGTTATTACTGTTTGGGCAATATATGATTTACTCTATGGTATAAGATGTATATCAGAAAGTAAGTTTATAAAGTTAATTGCACCTTATTTCATGCTTTAGTAGAGGAACATAGTGAGGGAAGGAAGAAGGGGAACAAGCATTTATTAAGCATCTACTATGTACCAGATATGGGGTTAAGGGCATACATTATCTCCTTTGATCCTTAGAACAACCCTGGGAGGTAGGCGTTATTATTATTTCCATTTTACAGTTGAGGAAATTAAAACAGACAAAAGTAAAATGTCTTGCCCATGGCCACACAGCTTATATGTGTCTAAAGTTAGATTTTGAACTCAGATCTTCTTGACCCTAGTACCAGTGTTCTCTATATTGTGCTACTTGCCTGCCTAGTAAATGGATTGCTGAATTTAGATATAGGAAGTCTTGGCTTCATACCATGGTTCCAATACTTGCTTATTTATCTGTTCTACTTTGGGTAAATCACTTGATCTCATTTGGCCTCAGTTTCCTCCTTTGTAAAATGAGAGAACTGAACTAATTCTCTTCTAGTCTTTAAGTTATTATTCTATGCTATCATGAAATATGTCGGTTATACAATATTGTGTCAAATAGATGTGGCCAAACTATAAAGGAGATCTATAAAGGAGATTTTAACTATATGGTTTGGCATATCCATAATTTAAAATGGGTCTTTTTCTTGGACATGAGGTCCTCAGATGAAATCTGATTACGTGATTATAATTTTAATTGTGAAAAATATTGACATATTAGAAACTTGCTGCCATTTTTTGAAAGTTGCAAAGAAAATGTTTTCAGTTTACAAAGTGAATGAAAAGTAACATTAAGACACTGTGCATTCTTGGATAATCCTTGAGTCAATTGACAGCCCTCATGCTTGTGCCCTTGATAGTTCCCCCTCTATTATAAAATAAGTAGTAAATATCTTCCAGTTTGAACATTCTATAATTCTCTGACCATTTTAGGGATAAGATCTCTCAAAACAGAAAGATCTTTCATAAGACTTAGACCTTAGTGATATCTTGTTGTGGTGGTTTAATTATTTACAGTCATATCCAACTCTTTGTAACCCCTTTTGGGGTATTCTTGGCAAAACTCCTGAAGTCTTCTCCTATTTCTTCCTCTAGATCATATTACAGAAGAGGAAATTGAAGCAAACAGGGTTAAGTGACTTGTCCAGGGTCACATAGGTAGTAAGTGTCTGAGGCTGACTTTGAACTCAGGTCTTCTTGACTCCAGGCTTGGATTTCTAGTCACAGCACTACCTATCTAGTGGTTTGTCTTTATTTTATAGTAGTGGAAGTTGAGATCAAGAGTGACTTACCCACAGTCACACAAATAGTATGTAACAAAGCCAGGATATGGACTTGTGATCTTTGATTTCAAGCCCATTGCTTTCCCCTTCTCAAGAGTTGGATAATTTGTCAAATGCCCCATAATCTTCTCATACTTAATTCCTGATATACTGGAGAGAACAGCACTTTCCTGTGATATGTCTTCAAAGTCTATAGCAAATCAAAATGATTGCAGCTGTCCTCTGTTTATCATATGATGTTCACCATTATCCTTTTTATGGTCCTAGTGTCTGCCAAATAGAAAGCATAGTTGGAGGAGGGAGAGGCTGACTGCAGAACATCTTGTGAACTTATGATGGTTCACACGTCTCTTTTAGAACATCTGAGAGGATACAAAGAGGGGCTCAAGGAGGTGTTTTGTAAAGGCAAACACTTGCCTGAGTGTACATTAATAAGATGTGAGGATTATAAGTCTAGAGACAGAAGAGTACTTAAAGTTATTGTCTAAGAACTCACTCTTTCCCCCTCCTCTTTATCTCATACCACTTGGACACCTTCAGCCACTATTTTTTCTTCATCTCTGTCTCCCATGAAGAGGTGGTCCTTCTCCTCACCAAGGTAAACATCTCTACATGCACAAATAATCCCATTACATCTTGCCTTCTTTAGCATCTATCATCCCCACTTTCACTTATCTTTAATCTCTCCCTGTCTACTGGATGATGATGTTCTACTGCCAACAAAGATATTTGTTTATCCCCAATACTTAAAAAATACAAACCCTCACTTGATCTATCAATCCATGCTAGCTATCATTCTATATCTCTCCTCCTTTTTGTGTCAAAACCCGTTGAGAAGGCTATCTATAATCAATTCCTCCACTTCCTTTTCTGTCTCTTCTTAACTAGTTACAGTTCGACTTTTCCTTTTTCAACCAAAACTAATAATAATCTCTTAGTTGCCAACTCTAATGGCCTATTCTCAGTCCATATCCTGCTTGACCTCTCTTTAGCCAGTGGCATTGTTTATGGCTCTCTTCTTTATATCTAGGTTTATATCTGTAGGTTTTCATGACACTACTTGCTCTTGGTTCTCCTTCTATCTATTGGATCACTCCTTCTCAGTGGATAATCATTGCTGAATCTTCATCCAGGTCATGTGATCTAGTGATAGCTATCCCCTAGAGCTCTATCCTGAGCCCTCTTTTCTTCTCTCTCTTTTGGCAATCACATTAACTCCCATGGACTCAATTACCATTTCTGTTTTATTTATTTGTTTGTTATATTAAAATTCCCAGCTAATTCCCTCCCTTCATTCCCTCCCCCATTAGAGAAGGCATCATTTGACAAAATCATATGTGTATATATAAAACTATGCCTTGCTTATTTTCATTTATCAGTTCTTTCTCTAGAGATAGAAATACACAAGTCATTCTTCAAACAATATTTCTGTTGCTGTTCATTTGGTTAATGTTCTCTTGGTTCTGTTAATTTCACTCTTCATAATTTCATGTAGGTCTTTCTGTTTCTTTTTTAATTAACCTACTTATTTCTTATGGTGCAATACTATCCCATCACAATCATATGCCACAGCTTGTTCAACCATTCTTCAGCTGATAGACATCCCCATAATTTCCAGTTCTTTGCCACCACAAAGTGTAAACCTTAAAATTTCTTAGACTTATGAATGTTGGAAATTTCACCATTGGGAAATTTCATACTTAAAAAAATCTCCTACTGATAGTAAGAACTCTATTGGAATATGGAACTCCTTGGCATGGGAGGATCCTTCTCCTCCCTACTTAAGACTACTTTAGGACAGAAACCTTTTGCTAAACAATGGAAAGGGCTTTGACCTATACTTAAGCATAGAACAGGAAGTACTTTGAGTCATGATTGATTTTAGAATTGATACAATAGAGATACTTGGAATGACAGAACCTGGTCTTGGAAACTACAATCTCCACCCTACTCAGAGTAATAGGATTTAGGAAGGGCTGCAGCAAAGATCAAGATTTAATTATTTGAGAATATGACCTTCAACAGACATGTGCAAAGGGAGCAGACCTCTGGGCGGTCCTGGGTTAAGCTAGAGCCACCATTGGCAGAGGGGAGACATCGACAGTGATTGGTAGATGTGAGAACTGAGGGGAGGGAATTTAGATGGTTTGCTTAAAGATAGGGAGTTTTTGCTCTGAAGGAGGTCTGAGAGGAGAGAGGTCCTGGAGGGAGAGCTCCTAGAGAGGTTTGAAGGAGGCTGTGGAAGGAGAGCTCAGGAGGAGTCAGGAGGAGAATTCTCTGGAAACATTTCTTGAAAGGAGGTTCTCTTGAAAGTGGAGCCTGAGGTTGGCATGAGAAGCCTTAGCTAGAGAGATCTTGGGTGAGTGATAAAACCAACTGACTGATTTATTCATTCTTATTCCTTTCTTACTTTCTCTCTTTTTCTATTGATGAATCAGTGTATTATAAATTAAATTTCTCTATAAAACCCAGTTGGCTTGGGCATATTCATAAATTGGGAACATATTCCCTGGCGACCATCTTATATTTATATAAAACCAAGACACAGTAGAAAACATATTTCAGCGGTCATAATTGTTATATATTTCTCTTGCTCCCAAACATTTTAATTATCACAGTTTATGGCTCCCACTCTCTTATCTACAACTATTTAATGCTCAAAACTATTTTAAATCTAACAAAAGAGAGCTGCTATAAATATTTTCGAACTTATGTTTTCTTTTCCTTTTACGACTCCTATCTTAGTGATTCTCAAATCTACTTATCTAGCTCTAACCTCTCTGTTCACCTCCACTTTCTCATCTTCAAATACCTATTAGTTATCTTAAACTGGATGCCCCATAGATATCTTAAACTCAACATGTCCAAAACTGAACTCATTAATTTTTCCCACAAACCTTCTTCCTTCTTAACTTCCCTATTTTTAAATTCAAAGATATTTTATTTTCCCAATTACATGCAATAATAATTTTCAACATACATTTTCCAAAATTATAAAAGCCAAACTATCTCTCTCCCTCCCTTCCCTCCTCCAATTTTATCTGGGTCATATATGTATTATCATGCAAAACACACTTCCATATTGGTTATTGATATAAGAGCACATTCATACAAAACCAAAAGCCTCAAATAAAACCGTATACACACTGATATGTAAGATAGCATGCTTTGATCCGCATTCATCCAACTTCAACAGTTCTTTCTCTGGAGGTAGAAAGAATTCCCCATCATAAGTCCTTTAGGATTGTTTCATTGCATTGTTGAGAGTAGCCAAGTTCTTACAGCTGATGATTGAATAATATTGCTGTTACTGTGTATAATGTTCTCCTGGTTCTGATTTTTTTCATTCTGCATCAGTTCATGTAGATTTTTCAGACTTTTTCTAAAATCATCTTGCCTATTTTCTGATAGCCTAACTTCCCTGTTACTGTCAAGGACACCACCAATCTCCCTGGCACCCAGGCTCATGTCCTAAGTGTCATTCTCAATTCACTCGCTTTCACTCCCCTAATCCAATATGGTGCCAAAGACTGTCAATATTACCTTTGTAACATCTCTCATGTATTCCCCTTTCTCTCCTTTGATGTAGTCACCATTACAGTATAGGTCCTCATTACCTAGCCTGCTGGTTGGTCTCCCTGCCATAAGTCTCTCTCTACTCTAGTTTATCAACTGTAAAAGTGATCTTTGCTTCACCATGCTACTCACTATCCCTTTTCCCTTCTATTCCCTTCTACTTCCTACTTAGTAGACTTCAAAGATTTCCTAATTACCCACAGAATCAAATTAAATCCTCTATGTGGAGTTCAAAGCCCTTCATAATCTTCCCCCTGCCACACCTCAAGCAACCATATACACACCTTTCCATTCTTCTTACACCTTATACCTTCCCTTGCCTAACACACATACACACATACTCCAGGATCCAGTGGCATTGGCCTCCCCCTATTCCCATAACATGACACTCCAGTTCTGAACTATGCTTTTTAATTGGCTGTCCATCACCCCTGGAATACTCTTCCTCTTCATCTCTGCCTCCCAACTTTCCTGGGTTCCTTCAAATCTCAGCTAAAATCCTGCTTTTCTATAAGAAGCCTTTCCTAATCCTTCTTAATTCTGGCACCTTTCCTCTGTTGATGATTTCTTATTTATAGTTTATACATTATATGTACACAATTGATAGTATGTTGCCTTCCTGATCAGAGAGTTTCTTGAGGTTAGAAACTGTCTTTTGCTTTTCTTTGAATTCCAAGCATCTCATACAGTGATTTATTATTATGGCTTATTGATTTATTGATTGGCTGATACTTTAGTTTTCTGAGGAGCTAATTCTAGGTTCAAGTCTATGGTCTTGGATGAATCAACTCATCTCTCTAAGTCAGTTTCCTCATCTCTAAAAATAGGTGATATTATTTCCAATCCCTACCTAGATTCATAGAATTTAAGTTGTAAAGTGTGAATTTCAAAACTACTCAACCCTGTTCAAACCCTTCTTTAGAGGATGGGATTTGGCTATTTCCTGATCAATAACAATAGAGATACTTGGAATGACAGAATCAGGTCTTGGAAACTACAATCTCCACCCTACTCAAGGTAACGGGATTTAGAAAGGGCTGCAGCAAAGCTCAAGATTTAATTATTTGAGAATATGACCTTCAACAGACATGTGCAAAGGGGACAGACCTCTGGGTGGTCCTGGGTTAAGCTAGAGCCACCATTGGCACAGGTGAGACATAGGAAGTGAGGTAGAGGATAGCTGAGGAGGCTAGGACTTCCTGTGTGGAGGGAGAGTAGGGGAGTTGGAGCCTGGTGCTTCGAGTGGAGGCCCTCAGACTGTTTCTCCATTTTGGTCACGTGAGTAATAGGGACTGATCTCTTTTCTTTGCCTCGGCTATCCAAGGCCTTGGGCCTTTGGCCCAGCCTAAGCAGAGTGGGTATTTAAGCCCTATTCCCTTCTCTCCCCTTTTCTCTCTCTCTCTCTCTCTCTCTCTCTCTCTCTCTCTCTCTCTCTCTCTCTCTCTCTCATACCTTTCTTCCTCCTGTTAGTAATAAAAAAAAAACTTCATAAAATGTTGACTGCTGACTTGAGTTTTCATTTAGGAATTACATAGCTGAATTCCTTGGTGACCTTAAATTAATATATATCAGTCTTTTAATGTGGTTTCCATATCACAAAAGGAAACTAGAGATCATGTGGTCCAACTATCTGACTCTTGGGAATTATTAGGAGGGCATTTTGTAAAGCACAAAGTGCCAAATAATTATGCTTTGTTTTTATTGTTTCCATCAGTCAATAACCAATCGATTAAGAAACATTTATTAATCTCCTATTATGTGCCAGATAGTATGCTAAGTGCTGGATATGAAAAAATTATAGGAAGTTGGGCTAAATATGCACGGATGCTATCATCACATTCTAGAAATGGGCTATTTGGCAGAATTACAGCACAAGAATAAGAAATTTTTCTTAATAAATCTTTGATGTGTTCTTGATTTGCCTAGGGACACTATGTTTATTTTTTAATCTGGGGCAAAAAACAAAACAAAACAAAAACCAATCAGTGGAGTATGTGTTGAGAAGTGTTTAGATATGTTGGTTGCAGGGGGTGGGGTTAGCTGTAGGGACGACTACTGCCTCCCTACAGAAGCAGTGTAGTCCCCTTTTTCTTGTGTCAGTGCCCTAAAACAAAGTCCCACACTCCTCATACTAGTTAAACTTAAAGATTTGCCTCTTTCTCCAAAAACAGAAGGCAGAGAAAAAAATCAGATTAATTAAAAACTTTGTTTAGTCAGGGCCATTCTATAAATCTATACTTCTTAGTTTGGAAGTCCCATCTCCCAGCATGCATTCAGCTTAATAGGAACAAGAAAATTCTGAGAATGGAACCGATTAGAACTGATTGAGAGCCACAGTCTGACACGAACACTTGATCAGGTTTACCAAAGTTCACCTCATCGGGTTCTCCACTGCTGTGTTAGGTGGGGGTACAAAGCACCTTGGTCGAACAATTACATTATTCTAAACAATTATCCTGCTAAGATACACATAATGCTTGGCTCCTGAACACAAAGTTCTTTAATGATGGGAGACTGCAAAGCTCACTTGGAAAAGGTCACGCATCTCTTTTCAGTAGATTAACATTTTATCTTTTAATGGTGTTAAGAAAAGGTCAAAGATTCTAGGATGGAATATGGAAAGCTTCTATGGGAAGGAGATCAATGTACTAAAGCATCTGTCTGGCTCCAGGAACAAAGCCACTTAATGGCCACTGATGGTTTTGTCTTTTTCCTTGTCACCTCCCCCAGCTCTTCTCCTTTCCTTCTTCCACTTTTCACCACCTCCCCCCTCCAGCCCCCCACATGGACAAAAACCATATTCCAGAATCTTGAAAGTTAGACAAATGGAGGTTCTACAGAGTAGGTACAACTCAGGTCCCTTCCTAGTCGCCTAGGGCTTAATAACAAAGGGTCTTGAGGCAGTTTATACCTCGGCTGATACTTCATGGATTTCACATCTTGAGTTCCCTTTCCAGTACAAAGAAAGTTTACTCCTCTCAGTAATAGGGTAACTGGATGTATTTGTTTTAACTACCCTCCTGTACCTAAATTAAAGGGATTGTTCTTTTTATCTCACCAAGCTCACCAAAGGAGGGAGAGAATTTGGGATTAAAAAAAATAGAATGTTAAAAATAAATAATTGTTTAAAAACAAGCTATCTAAACAGTTTTGTAGCCTGTTGGCAAAATTCAGTATGCATTCATATTTTTAGGTAATCTTTTCAGTTATCTCTTAGGACTCCTCTCTGTCACAAGACATGAGATAAAGGCCTCCTGGAAGTCTTGTAGCCTCTAATGCTGTGGTTATGGTCCTGTGACCATAGAACCAGATACCAATGGGGCCAGCTCTCACAGCTACCCAAGACAAGGGAGTTCTTGTCGGCAGAAGGGAGGCTTTCCAGCTCTGAAACTTGGTGTCCTGGGCACTGCTTCTGTTGATGGTACTTCTATTCCTTTGGCAGTCTGGAGACCAGAAGCCTATTTTTTGCTTAGGGTGGGATTTTGAGATTGGAGTCTTCTTTTCTAGGGTTTACAGATGAAGCTGCCATCTTCATTGTCATCATCTTGATCTGAAGGTATTCCCTTGTTTTATTTTTCATGGATTTGGCCCAATGCCACACACACAGAGCTGCACTGGCTCCCTATTGCCTCAAGAATCAAATATAAATGTCTCTGTTTGGCATTTAAAGCACATTGCAATCTGGCTTCAACCCAACTAGCCAGATTTATTTCACATTAGTCCGTCTCACACATGCTTTATGGCCTATGTAACTTTCCATATCCAGCCTCTGTGTCTTTGCTCTGCCATGCCTAGAATGTTCTCCCTCCTCCCTTCAGCTTCTTTAAATCCTACATCTCATCAAGGCTCAGCAGAACTACCCTCTCCTATAGGAGAGCTTTTTGGAAACTGAGTCATTGGCGTTCTTCCACCTCCTACCACCATAGAATAGCTTGTATTTGATAATTATATTTCATATGTACTTATTTGTCCACATTTTTCTCACACACACACACACACAAAAGAACATATACCTGGAGAGATGAACTTGCATAATGCAAATTTTCACAAAATGAGAATTATCTGTATAAAGCCAGGAATTGTTTAGTTTTATCTTTTTCTCTTTAGCATTTTGCACAAGACCTGGGACATTGCAGGTGCTTAATAATTGTTTGTTAAATCACAAAGCATAATAACCAACATTAACTTTTTCAAATCTCACTTATCTTGTCTGTAAAATGGGGATAAGAAGTTATATTGCCTTCTTCATAGAACTGTTGTAAGGAAAGTGCTTTGTAAACTATAATGTGAAGGATATGTGAATTTATTGCTACTCATTGATTATTCAATATTATTGAATAGAATTATCGATACAATTATCAATGGGCATTGTACTCAGTACTTGGAATAGAAAGAAATGTGGCAATGTCCTGGCTATTAAGAGGTTTGCAAAGTAGTGGGAAAGAGGGGAGGTGGAAAGCAAATGTCTATAGAGAGAAATATCCATGTGATCTGACATATGCTAAATGCTGGACAAGTGGTTTAAACAGTAAGAGCTCAGTAAGTCAGTCAAGGACACAGAAGTAGGGCTGATTGATTACCAAGGCTTGGGTTGGTCAGGGAGCACTTCATGGAGGAGATATGATTTACCTGGACCTTCAGGGCCGAGGTAAGGGCCACATTATTGTTAGGCTAGTATTTGAGGCCTTCCACATCTTAGACTGGAACCTTCTGCATAGGTCAAACAATCCTACACATTGTTCTCCAAACATATCAGAAATATTCTTACTTCTAAATACTTGGGTGTTTGTTCTCCAAACATAACAGGGACATTTCTCACATTGCTTCCATCATTTCCCTTCTTCATGCTTTCCTGAATTCTTTGTTATTGTTGTTGTTCAGTCATTTCAGTCATGTCCTACTCCTTGTTGATCCTATTTGGGGTTTTCTTGGCAGAGATACAGGAGTGGTTCATCATTTCCTTCTCCAGCTCATTTTACAGATGAGGAAACTGAGGCAAATGGGGTTAAGTGACTTGCCCAGGGTTATACAGCTATTAATAAGTGTCTGAGGCTGGATTTAAACTCAGGTCTTCCTGACTCTGGACCCTGTGTTGTATCCACTATGACCTAACTGTCCCTTTTTTAATTCTACCTTTTCTCTGAGGCCTACTCCAAGCCCTAGTCATCTGTGAAATCTTGTATCCTAATAGTGTACAAAAAAAAAAAAAGCAAACCCAATACCATATTGGGTTTGGAGCTAAAAGGAACTTGGACTCAAAATCCGGATCTAATACTTATTATCTATGTCACTATGATCAAGTCACTGACTATTTCTCAGACTCAGTTTCACTCTCTCTATAATGGAAGACAATAATATGATTTTCACTGTTGTAAGAATCAAATGAAATAAATATGGGTAAAGGGACTTGCGAATCTTAGAGCACTATATAAATCTCAGTTAGATAATAGTTCTGTCTTTAGTCCATAGGGACCTTTCTGTATTCTGTATTTGCTTTTGCTTCCTATGTTACAAAATGGGTAATTTTCTGAAAAATGTGGTGGTTGAACTGGACGACCTGTGAGGTTGCCTCGAGCTATAAGTGATTCCTATGATTCACTATCCCACATAGTGGCTCTAGATTGTATCTGGACTCTTAGAGGGATCTGTGATCTCATTAGCATTGATACGCCCTCTCCTTGCCAGGAAAGCGATTTGTTATTCATAAAATACTATACAAATGTGATCTATTGGTGATATTATAATCAACAAATATTGCATAAGGGTTGGGTGAGATGTGAGGGAGGGAGACCAGACCATCCGCACCTTATATTGCTTTTTTGTGGTTGTTCAGTTGTTTTGTCTGACTCTTTCTGACACCATTTGTGAAATTTTTTTAAACAAAGGTGGTTTGCCATTTTCTGCTGCTGCTGATTGTACAGGTGAAAAAAACAAGGCAAACAGGGTGAAGTGACTTGCCCAGGGGCACACAGATAGTACATTTCTGAGACCAGACTTGAATTCAGGAAAGTGAGTCTTCCTGACTCTATCCACTGGTCCACCTAGGTGCTGTTTCTTTCTTGTTTGCCTCTAAATCCTCATTGGAGGATGGCTAGTTCCACAGTTTGGATGAATTACCCCCTACTTCTTTGAATATCTCTAGAATACCAATGAAGAATTTCAGCTGGTTCTCTGTGGTCTCTCACTCCTTACTTGACCAATTTTCTCCTCCATTCATGTTGTCCTTGATAATTCCTTTTATGTCATTTTTCACCCAGAAGTCATTGTTAGTCATATGGAGCAGCCACATGTTTCCATCCTCCTTTGGGTCACTTGCCGTCTCAATCCTTTCAAACTTGTTATGTTGTTGGAGTCACAGCCATATAGAATCAGTAAGAGCATGTTGATGTGGAGAGGGGCTTGGGATCGTGCAAAGCTTCTCAAACACCACCTAGCCTGCTCAGTTCTGGGCCCAGCTCACTGTCCGCCTTCTGCACGGCCTGCCACATAGATCAACAAGGCTTTGGGGAGCATATGCTCTGTGCCAAGGAGCTCGTTTTCATTCGAGAGATGAGATACGCACAAGGAGCCATTCGTCAATGAGACAGTGGGGAACAGTGGAAAGAGCCCCAGATTGGTGTCAGAAGACCAAGTTGGAAGCATGAATCTACTATTTATTAGCTGTGTATGCATGATCTTAGGCAAGTCACTTTGCTTCTCTCAGATAGTTGCCTCCTATTTAAAATGTCCCTATATGTGTGAATCATCTACATATATATGCACACGTATGTGTAAGCATGAACCGGTAACTATATGTGCATATATATTCTCACTGATTCTAACATGACTCCAACAGCATCACCACCTTGGAAGAACTAAAGCCTCAGGCAATCCATAGGAAGATGGAAAGATGTGGCTGTTTGCATGTTACTAACAATGACTTTAGATGAAAAATAACTTAAAAGATATTAGCAAGGACAAGCATGATGGGACATGAATACAGGTATGTGTTAACTATAGAGGTGTAGTATGTATATATGTGCCTCACATGTATGTGTGTGTGTATATGTGAGACGAACAGCACTGGGTAGTGATTGGGCGCCCAGCCATGGACTCATGAAGGTACACACACACACACACACACACACACACACGGCAGCTAGATGGCCCAGGGGACAGAATACTGGGCCTGTAGTCAGGAAAGGCAGACACTTACTAGCTGAGCGACCTGAGCAAGACCTCCATTTGCTTTACTCCATTGGAGAAGGAAATGGTAAACTACATCAGTATCTTTGCCAAGACAGCCCCATGGACTGTACTAGCATGCTATGGTCCTCAGGGCCACAAAGAACAGGACACAACTGAACAATTGAACAACAACATATACATACATACATATCATGTGGAGGACAGATTAGGGGTGTCAAAGATACTACTTTCAGTACTCCCAAATTAAGATGTAATTGGGAAATATTGAACAAAAATAAAAATAGAATAGAATATAGATAGTGTAAATATGTGGTTTTCTAAGTCAATATGTGGCCCATAAGAATCCTTATGTATAGTTTAGTGGCCCCTGTTTCTATTTGAATATAACATCCCTTAACCAGATCATATCTATAGTATACAGATATAGGCAGACAGACAGATATGTAAATAAATAGATACAGACAGACAGACAGAGATAGTCAGACAGATAGATAGATAGATAGATAGATAGATAGATAGATAGATAGATAGACAGGACAGAGCCAGCCAGCCATATAGATACATAGTTAGCTAGATGGATAGACAGACAGATGGACAGGCAGACAGACAGACAGACAGACAGATACATAGATGCATAGATTGATGGATAGACAGACAGACAGATAGATGATAGAAAGAGCCAGCCAGCCAGCCAGATAGATATATAGATAGGTAGAGAGAGACAGAGACAGAGACAGACAGACAGACAGAGAGAGAGAGAGAGAGACAGAGACAGAGAGAGAGAGAGAGAGACAGAGACAGAGAGAGAGAGACAGAGAGAGAGAGAGAGACAGAGAGAGACAGAGACAGATAGAGACAGAGAGAGAGAGAGAGAGACAGAGAGAGAGAGAGAGAGAGAGAGACAGAGAGAGAGACAGAGAGAGAGAGAGAGAGAGAGAGAGAGAGAGAGAGAGAGAGAGAGAGAGAGAGAGAGAGAGAGAGAGAGAGGGAGGGAGGGAGGGAGATAGATATAGAGCCAGTCAGCCAGCCAGATAGGTACGTACATAGATAGATAGGATTTGATTGGGGAAATCTCAGTGAGAAAACTTTCTACCACTACTGATCAGCTAGGCCCTGCAACGTATAATCTTAGAAAGCTGTCTGCCCCAGGTTTTGAAAGGTTAAGGAACTTTCCCAGGAGCACACAGCTAATATGTGTCAGAAGTAAAACTTGAAGCCAATTTGCTCTGAGACCAACTCTTCGTCAATGACTCCCTGTGGCCTCTCAACATTCTCTGTCCATCTTTCTGTTTTTCTCATACAATTCTAAATCATAATGTCTTATCTATTTTTCCCTTGGCACAAATAATTCTCTTTTAGGATAGGATGCATTTGCATGCACAGGAAGCAACATATATATATGTGTATATATATATGCACACACATATCTATAATATCACTTTTCTGAGTGCCTATAATGCATATTTTTGACACAGATCAAAAAATTAAAATGGAAAAATGTGCATAGTAGGAATTAAAATCATTAAATTAATTGAAATATAGAAAATATTATCTTACAGAATCTAGATTTGGAAGGAATTTTAAAGATCATCTAGATAGTGGTTCTCAAAGTGTGGTCTAGGAATCCATAGGGCCAAAACTATCTTCATCATAATGTTGATAGATATAATTTACATAAACAAAATCTCTTTTGAGGAGCCCTCAATAAATTTTAATAGTGTTAAAGGGTCCTGAGATTGAGAACTGCTGACCTATGTCAACTAGTCTCTCTTATTTTACAGAGTAGAAAACAAGCCCAGAGAGTTAAAGTGACTTGCCCACAGTCACACAGCTACTAAGTAATCAAATCAGTACTCCTTATTCCAAATCCAGGGTTCTTTACACACTGCCTCTCATTCATTAATTGATCTACATACATGTTTTATTTTTCTTTTAAAGTTTTTTGTTTGTTACATTAAAGTTCCTAGGGATCTCCTTCCTTTCTCCCCTCTTTACACTAGAGAAGGCATCATTTAATAAAGAACTAAGTATATATAAAACTATGTCTTGGTTCTTTCTATTTATCAGTTCTTTCTGTAGAGGTAGACATAACCAAATATTCTTCAAACATTATTTCTTTTGCTAGTGTTCTCTTGTTTCTGTTCATTTTTCTCTTCATACTTTCATGTAAGTCTTTACATGTTTTGTTTTGTTTTTAAATAACCTGCTCGGCATCTCTTACAGTGCAGTAGTATACCATCACAATCATATGCCACAACTTGTTTACTTCTTGTCTTTCAAATGAGAGAGTAAACAGATCAAGGACTATATGCAAGGACCAGCCTAGTTCTGGGTACCCAGTAAGTGATCAATATATAATTTTTTGATTGATTTATCCACTCACCAAGGGAAACTCAAGCCCATGGTTGACTTCTCCGAGAGGGACAAGATGAGTCAGTGCTACAAGACAGGAGGAGGCTGGGAATCTAAATCCTTCCTGTGAATCCAAGGGATTATTTTGCAATCAAGAGCAGGTACCAACTCTTGTGTTAAAAAATGGAACAAAGGATAGCCTACAACAAAGGGCTGTGAACAGCTTTGGGTGTAAGGAGGAGGATGCTTTTTTGGATCACTTCCTTCAGAAAATAAGCAGGTGGGGTGGTGGGGAGGGGGGGGAGAGGCGGATGGAGAATGACTGCAACTATACATTAGCAATGAAACAGATGGGTGCACAATGGCTTAATCAGTGGTAAATGTGGGGCAGCTGCCAGATGCTAACTGAACAACTGAATGGCTTCTTAGCAAGGAGATCCAGGCCTGAGCTGGTCCATTGACATAGTGATGGAAGTAGCTGCAGGATGGCAAGGGAACATAGAGGTCTCTACATTAGGCAATGGCATACTGGACCCTTCTTGAACCTATGACAACAACCTATGTCTAAAGGGATCAAGTAGAATTTGTACTTTCCTTCTTATCAAAAAGTGTGCTGAGAACATTCCATTCTTAATGCTTATCAAAACTTCCTGATGTGACCTTGAAAGCCATAAGAACTCTGATCAATTCAATGATCATTTATGACTTCAGAAGACCAGTGATGGAGTAGACTAACCCACCTCCTGAATGGGAGGTTAGATAGACTCAAGGTATGGAAGGAGACAACTATTTTTGATCATGGTCAATGTGGAAATTTCTTTTGCTTGGTTCTGCATATTTGTTACAAGGTTGTTATTTTTTCTTCTCTTTTTCCTTATATATTTGGGCAGGAAAGTGGGAGAAAAAGATGATGAATGGTTGTTGATTAAAAAAAACAAACTGAAAATGTTTTGATGTTCTTAGGAGTTTGGATCACAGCTCAATCAGCCAATCAATCAAACACTTACTAAACACCTACTATATGACAAACACTGTGCTAGGGGCTGGGGATACAAGGTCAAAAATGAATAATCTTTGCTCTGAAAAACATTTCATTTTATGGGGAGAGAAAACAAGGACACATATACTCTGTCTCTCTCACACATGTGCATACACACACAGAAATATATTTACATATATACATTATATATAAAAATAACACATATATACATTTAAGTACACATGCACACACAGACATATCTACTTTGTACAGACATATGAAATAAATACTAAGTAAATTAGGAGGTGGGCGTGGGATGCACTAGTAACTGAGGATTTCTTCAAGGTTGGAAGGTAGATATGGTCAACATGTTCTCCTTCTTAAATCCCATTCTTCCCCTCCCCTTGTCCAAAATGTCTGGAAATGCTGAAAAGGAAGAAATGCCTCTATCTTGGCTGATGACCTTCAGCATTATGGGATCCTGAGCCCTGACTAAATTTAAGAAATTCATTTATCCATCTACTGCTTTGAATAAACATTTACCTACTGTGTACAGAGCCCTGTGATGGACACTGGAATGGATCTAGAGTTCAGATGAGATATAGCCACTGACCTCATGGAGCTTACAATCTAGAAAATGGATGAGAGAGAGAGCAGAGCCAACCAGGCCAAGTAGTAGGAAGTAGTTTAGTGAGCTCCTCTCTCCACATCCTGCAAACAGATCTAAAAAATGCTTCAGACTGAATCCTGATAGGAAAATCCTGAAAAAGTCACTGTAAGTACTTTGTCCAGTCCAAGTGAGCATAGAGAAACAGATGGGGAGGTCAGCAGACACTGGGAGCAGTGCTGGACCAGGAGCATGTCATATGAAGCACTCTTAATACCTACTGTGTGTGTACCAGGGCATGAGTATGACCCAGATCCATACTAGGGACCCATTATGGGATACCACCAGATCCATACTGATTCACTGCAGCAGGGACAGGTACAGACTAGTTGCTTTGTCACTTACTATTGCATTCCAGGCCATAGATTGAGGAGGACTGAGAAGGGGACCTGTGCAGAGGTGCAGAATACCCTGGTAGGGAGACCCTCCATAGTATCCTGAAAAACAATGAAGTTCAGAAGGCAGCAGCAGCTATATAATTCATGCCCGAAGATCAGAGCAGGATCTTATTTCTAGAGTCTAGCCCAGCCTGCAAGGGAATAACCAGGGCAAGAAATCCCTGACCAAAGAGGAGTCTACAATTCTGCCACTCTGGATCAATAGTTTTCCTAGCTGACCTGGAAAGTAGAATTAAGCAGTAGCTTACTCTTCTACTCTTAAACAGACCCAAATTCAGGTCTTTCACAGCTCAGACACAAGAGGGAATGGGGAGAACTATTGGTTTTTGCCCTGGATCAGACCACTAAAAGCTTGTAGGTTCCCAAATTATCCCTGAGATTTTGGAATTATATGACACTCAGTACCCCAAGAAAGTAGACACAGGACTCAATCAGACTTTCCCTCCAGAGGTGTAATAGAGTCCAACCCTAAAATCAAGTTCAATGTTATGGAAAGACTGGAAGAATAAGCAGACAAAAAATGAATTCTATTAAAAAAGCTATTATGGGGCAGAAAAAACTCAAGGCACAAATAGTAGAGAATAATACTGAAATATCTACCAGAAATTCCTCAGAGGAAAACAATTTGGGTGCAAACTCAACTTGAATTCCAGGAAGATAGGAAGCAAGAGGTTGTGGTTTGTATTTTTTTAAAGAATTAAAACATGTTTTTTAATAAGTGAAATGAGAGAACTTGGGGAGAAATGGAAAAGAAATGAGAAAGGAAGAAAAAGTTGGAAAGGGAATGAACATCTTAGCAAAAGAGAAATAAAACGTTGTCTATACAATAAACTCCCTGAACATTGGAATGGACCTTATAGAAGTCAATGAAACATTTCTATGAGGCAAGAAGAAGAATTCGAACCAAATCAAAGAGATGAAAGAATAAAAGAGAGTGTAAAGTATCTCATACTAAAAATAACTGACTTGGAAAACAGATTAAGGAGAAAAAAAAGAATTATTGGATTTTCTGAATGCCATAAGCCACCCCCCATCTAGATATCACATTTCCAGAAATATTAAAATTAAACTGCCTAAATCTCTCATACTATTTGGGAATGAACATAGAAAGAACTCATCAATAATTTTCTCTAAGAAACCCCTTAATAAAAAGTCCCATGAACATCAGAGCCAAAATTCAGAGCTTCCAGGTCTAAGAAAAATACTGTAGAGCAGTCAGAAAGAAAGGATTCAAGTACAAGGACAATTAAGATCATCTATGAGTTAGAAGACAAAATTATAAAGGTACAGAGAACTTTGAATATAATATTTGAAAAGGAAAAGGTTATGGGCTTCTAGCCAAGAATAATTTACCCAAATAAAGGGGAAATGGATCTTTAATGAAATAGATTTCCAAATATTTCTGAAGAAAAGACCAGAGCTGCAGATAAACTTTGAAGTTCAAACATAAAAGTGGAGAAAAACATTAAAAAAATAAATATGAATGAACAATGACAAAGAAATAAATAAGGACAAACTGCTTACACTCAAATATGAAAAGATGATATGTGTCCCCTCTGAATCCTTTCATAATCAGAGTTCTTAGAGGGACTTCAATTAGACAATGCTTGAAAATTGTTTTGTTATCTTGATATTTTTATGGAAAGAGAGGGGGCAGCTGGGTAGCTCAGTGGATTGAGAGCCAGGCCTAGAGATGGGAGGTCCTAGGTTCAAACCTGGCCTCAGGCATTTCCCAGCTGAGTGACCCTGGGCAAGTCACTTAACCCCCATTGCTTAGCCCTTACCACTCTTCTGCCTTGGAACCAATACACAGTATCGATTCAAAGACTAAAGGTAAGGGTTAAAAAAAAAGAATGGAAAGAGAGTTAATGAAGAACTTACTGGGGATGAGGGAAGAATCCTGAATCTTAGGGAAAATTATCTCACATAATCAGGGCATACACACATCTATACAAATAAGGATTGGAGGGAATGGTTGACATTTGAACCTTAATCTCATCTGAACTGGGCAAATGAAGGAAGAATATATATATATATACATATATATATGCACAGAGTTGGATACAGAAATATATTTCATTCTACAGGAAAATAGGAGGTAAAATAGAGAAGGGGCAAGAAAATTCAAGAGATGGTATATTAAGAAAGAAATTAGTTCTATGCAAACAAGAAATACTGCCTTTTGTCTCCAGCTATATGTTTAAGGACAGAAAAATATTTATACCTCTTTTTGAGATGACAAAAAATGGGAATGTGAGGGGTTGTCCATAAATTGGGGAATAAGATTACCAAGTTACGATATCTAAATATGAAGGAATACCATTATGCTAAACTCTTATAAGTTTAATGACTAAACAGGATTTCAGAGAGTGAATGATAAAACATATTACCTACCTTTGAAAAGAGGGGTGAAGGATGAATAATGCAGATGAGACAAGTTTTTTTGACATGACCAATATGGACATTGGTTTTGATTAGTTTATATATTTTATTGTGTTTATATGTATACATATGTGGTGTTTGCAGGGTGGGAAAGAGGATCTTGGTTGATTTACTTTAAAAACTTTTTTAATTTATGACAATCACTGATAACTACAATATATGATAGATCCTTTAGAGAGGTATAAAATGCTATGAGAAGTAATGAGGGAAAGAGTTGTTGAGACAGGGATTTGACGGAAATATTAAAAAGGTAGTAAAGATAAGAATCCAGCTCAAGAATGGGATGAGAGTACTACAAGAGTTCTAGAGCTCATTTGGATGCAGAAGCAGCTATAAAAATATTGTCCTCACCAACAAGGAATCTTGCACGTTCCTTCTAAGGAGTTCCAAATCTCTCCCACATTTTTTTTTCTAAGTTTGGGAATGAGAGGCAAAGTGAACTGGAAAGTAATACAGTGTCATGGCCAAGATCATGTAGTCAGGGAATAGAACTCAGGACCAAAGTCAATCAGCTCCTTGACACAGGATTAATCTTAAGAATGATGCCAAGATTGTCTAATGCTTTATCCATTCTTAGCTGTGACTAATTCTGTATTAGAATGGAGAGCTATTTCTTGTTCTCCCTTCCTTTTATTTATATATCCGACTTTCTGGTTATCATACTTAAAAGCTGTTGCCCTTAGGAATAAGAATTCCCAATTATTGGTTTTCTGTCCTTTCTTGACTATCAAGGGAGTCCATGAAACCTTTTCCCCTTACCTCTTAAAAAAATGATTAGATTGTACAAAAATATTCATAGCTGCGCTCTTTGTGGTGGCCAAAAACTGGAAAACGAGGGGATGCCCATCAATTGGGGAATGGCTGAGCAAATTGTGGTATATGTTGGTAATGGAATACTATTGTGCTAAAAGGAATAATAAAGTGGAGGAGTTCCATGGAGACTGGAACAACCTCCAGGAAGTGATGCAGAGGGAGAGGAGCAGAACCAGGAGAACATTGTACACAGAGATTGATACACTGTGGTATAATCGAACGTCATGGACTTCTCCATTAGTGGCGGTGTAATGTCCCTGAACAATTTGCAGGGATCTAGGAGAAAAAAACACTATTCATAAGCAAAGGATAAACTATGGGAGTAGAAACACTGAGGAAAAGCAACTGCCTGACTACAATGGCTGAGGGGACATGACAGAGGAGAGACTCTAAATGAACACTCTAATGCAAATATTATCAACATAGCAATGGGTTCAAATCAAGAAAACATGTAATGCCCAGTGGATTTACGCGTCGGCTATGGGGGGGGGGTGGGGGGAGGAAAAGAAAATGATCTATGTCTTTAATGAATAATGCTTGGAAATGATCAAATAAAATATTTTTTAAAATGATTAGACTGAGGGTTTCCTCTGAGGTTGACTCTTGGAGAAAATAACTAATTCTCTTCATCAGGAATCAGAGGCAACCAAGAAAATCTATAGAACTTATTGGATGTGTTTCAGAAAATATTTCAGGGAAATATTCATGGATAATATGTTAAATTTAGAGGTAGAAAAGTCTAGAGTCTTCTTCTAATGATGACCTCATTTTTAGAAACATTGAAAGCTAATTGAGAATGAGATTCTTTGGGAAGTTATACCATGTTCCTTCTGAAGTGGCTTTCTCTCCCTAATCCCATAGATGCTGGTATTCCTTGCTAATAAATGGTTCTGATTCTTCATATTTGATTTATTCTACCCTGCAGGGGACAGCATTGGGCAAAGAACTGTGGAATTCTTGTGATTAAAAAAAGAGGAAAATTTGCTTTCAATTATTCAAATTATTCTTTGCTAATTAATTAGAAAAAAATATATGCATATACATATACGTGTATTCCTATTCATTCTTGGTTGCCATAAGTATCCCTCTCCCTGAAACTTTATTGATTTATTTACCCCCCCAAAAAATGCTTTGGTTCTGTTTATCTGATTCTGTAGGTCATTTCCCAGATTTGTAGTCCTTTGGCATAATCTTACACATTGTGGTTACTACTCACTGGAGGATTGCTTGTCAGGATAGCTGTGTAAGCTGTTATATGCATTGGCAGGTCTGGGCTGTCAACATAGATATCAGTGTTCAGAGGGAAACATTAATCTGCTGCTATTGATTTAAATGTATATATAAATATACACACGCATACATATATTCATAGGTAAGCCTATTATAAAGGATGCATATACTCAGACATAGATGTTCTTGAATATATGAAAATTCCATAGAAACATTAACCTTTCCTCCTTCCAGCAATAAGCACACTGTTGACACAAAAGTTGTTGTTGTTATTGTTATTATTCAGTCTTGTCCAACTCTTCATGGCCCCATGGGGATTTTCTTGGCAAAGATAGTATAGTGGTTTGCCATTTCCTTCTCTAGCTCATTTTACAGATGAAGCAAACAAAGTTAAGTGACTTGCTCAGGGTCAGACAGCTAGTAAGTGTCTGAGACAAGATTTGAACTCAAGAAAATGAGTCTTCCTGACTCCAGGCCTGGCATTCTATTCACTGAGCCCCCAAATTGCCCAAACTTCCTCTTAATAACTGGCATTTATATTAATTAATTAATTTATTTATTTCAAATATTTTTTCCATGATTCCATGATTCATGTTCTTTCCCTCCCCTTTTCTTCCCCCCCTCCCAGAGCTGACAAGCAATTCCACTGGGAATAATAGGCATTTATAGATAGCTTTAAGGTTTGCAGAGCACTTTGCAAATATTATTACATGTTATTTTCCCAAAAGTCCTGGGAAATAGGGGCTATTATCATTATCCCCATTTTACAGATGAAGAAAGGTAAGTTGTACATCATTTAAAAACGTGACTGCAAAAGAGATATGGTCGCCTTGTTTATTCTGGACAGATGCAAAGAGGTATCTCTGAACTTCTGCCAGTGATCAAAGGAACTGATGATGTAGAACAGATTCATGGGCCATGTCCTATCAGCCTGTACTTTACCTACCATCCATCATCCAAACCCTCAGCCTTTTTCCGAGTGATGATTGCACCCTAAACACATAAAATTAATCACCACTCTAGCCCAGCCAGGTGTCTTGCCTACAAAATTATCTCACTGCAAAAAAAAAAAAAAAACTGTGAGGATCTGATAATGTCTCATAATCTTCCTTTGAACATCTTTGCAGAACAAATGAAGAAGTCACAGATGGATCTAAAAAGTTCTGATATTCGGAGAGCCCATAGAAATTCTTCATGGGAAAATAAAGCAAAAACTGCGACCTAGGAAAGCTCTTCTCTCACCACCAAAAGAAGATTCCCTGCTTTTAAGCAATATCCAGCAGCTATTAAGCAGTCGAAGCAGCCACATATGGCACAAATGTCGATACCTAATTTTCCTTCCGAAATCATACAGGACCTCATAGGATTCTGGTACAGGCAGGGGAAGCCCTCCAAGTATCATTTGTAACAGCCATTTATTACATGATTCCATAAATCTATGATGTTTAAATTCCGTATGACAGCCTCTGCTTAACTTGACAGTGGTTGATAGATTCAGTCACATATGCACTGTATGTATATTTTATTTTAAGTATATGGGCCTCTGGCAACGACCTGTATGTTTCAATCAGACGGAAGCTCAATTTGCCAGTTCCCTTGCTGGATCTGCAGGGCTTCTGTGGATTTGGTGAAAGCGAAAATAATCACACAGAGAGAAAGAGATGTAAAAATGATGGTCTTAACCACATCACATGATACTTTCAATATATGACTCTGGGAAGGCAGCCCATCTTTAAAAAGGCACAGAATATGAGATCCACATTCATTCGGGCAGCTTTTCACCAATGGGTTCTCTCTCGATCGTGGATTAACTGTAAATCCTTATGATTTGCTTCTAATTGAGAGCTTAGCTTTTCCTGTTAAATTCTTCTTCAAAAGAAATGCTTCCTAAAGGATACACATCATCGAAAGGAGCCCAGCTTGTTCCCTATAAATTTGGGGAGTTGTATGTGAGAGATACGGGAAACACTTTCTAAGCTCCATGCACACCAAAAAGAGAAAAGACAGCTGGATGGCCCATTCTGAATATTTAATTCTCAAACTTGTAGGTCCCTGCTGTGAGGCTCATGTAGTCTGCGGGTAAAATAAGGCTTTCGTAAGTGACTCTGGGGTCTGCCTATAATGAAATCTGTATTACAATTCTACTGCTCGTTTTCTCCAGGATCCTAATAAATACACTCTCATGGCACTTAATGCAGAAGAGAAGGAGATAGATTATAAATGAACTGCTCTGGGTGCCCTCAGATCATTCCCATTTTCTGTGCTTAGAATTTTTCTTTCATAAAATCCAAGCCTGCAATCAATGGGTTGGTAAGAAAGCACGTGTGTGTGTGTGTGTGTGTGTGTGTGTGTGTGTGTGTGACAGAGAGAGAGAGAGAGAGCATGAATGCAAGCACATGTATGTGTGAGGGCATTTCTTTTCTCCTTTTCTTTGCTGTCATAATCCTTTGTCCCTAAATGGAGAGTTAGCACAGAGAAAGATGCCATCTGCTTGGCCATGGGGTCTTCCTTACTGCTACCTTGATGGCTAATCCAAAAGCTAAGTAAACGCCACTGGAAACAACAATAACCACAAAATGATACCCTCTCAAAGTATGCCAGAAAGGAAGCAAGAGAACAAATTAACAGCTACAAGTCCCCCCAAAGCCAGATGCTCAGGAGGGAGAGCTGGGGCAAAAAATGGAGAAGAAAAAAGGTCATATCATAGATATATGATGTTGAAAAGATTTCCTAAGTTATCACGCTCTCTTGAACCAGTGTAGCCTGCCTCACATGGCACGCTTGAGAGCAAATGGTCTATATATGTATAATAAATAAGGCAATCAAATCATGCTTCTTAGTTTATGAGTAAAACTGTGAGGGTATCTCGCCCTCTTACTGACTTCTTATATGAGGACATTTAGAAGCATATAAGAACATTTATATAAGAACACTTGGCATATATGTAAGAATAGTCATATAAAAATATTGAGCTTTTATATAAAGATATCCATCTTGGAAAGTCTGCTTTAAAATATGCTGAAACCCACAAAGAAAGGGGCTGAGGAGAGACCGTTGCCAAATTCTGAATGTGCCAGTTTACATTTCATCATTTGACTATGGCTATGGGGCTAAGGAGCTCAAACTTTCTCGTGAATTGTGTCCAGTTTATACTTCACAGTTTCTCCAGGGCAGGCATTAAAGAGATCTTTATTGGAAAGCCTGAATCCCTGTGCGA